>NW_021167366.1:0-77101 GCF_003724135.2 Verticillium nonalfalfae | reverse complement strand
CCCCCCTTCTCCTTCCCCCCTTCCTTCGACGACCCATCCCGGTCCACTGCCACCGCCTGCCACTGTCTTCAACCTGAGGAAGCGTCTAGCCAGTCAAGCAAGCTGCCAGCCCACCTCAACGGACGGGCCCCAGATTACCTGACCAGACAAGCCGAACCAGTCCAACCAGACAGTCGAAATCAGTGTTCAACGACAAGCATCACCACCTGCCTGCGCAGCAATCGCTACCATCGTGCATCCCCCCAGCGAAAATTCGGTCCACCCACCGCGACCCCCCATCGACCCGTCAATCGCCATCAATCGCCGCCACCACCACACGCCCTTTTCATCCTCGCCGACCGATTATTTCATCTCGCACGAGGCTCACGAGTCCCCTCGACATTCCGTTTCCCCCAAAAACGGATGTCGCCGCGACTGATGCTATGACTGAGGTCGGGCCTGCCGACCGCGCCAGGCTTTTGCGATCCAAACGCGATGAATTCAGGTGCGTTTGCCTTGCGTTCGATAGCCCTACTCTTTCCGATGCCAGTGATACCATGGATGGCCTGTTGACGATGCGTAGTTCAATCGTGACGTCGCGGAAGCGCAAGCTTCGCCAGCTGTATGCAGTCGCGACAACCCACGATGGCATACCCACCAACGACTTCGCGACCCCCGACGCGACGCCTGCCCTGCCCGCCGAACTGCATTTTCTGCAGAGCAGCGATATCTTCAAGTACGTTGCACCCTGCCGCCCAATCGATATACGCTCCCGCTCGCATGTTTCGCGCGAGCCGCTCGCCGTCATCCGACTAACATGCTTTTAGGGGCGTCCTCGATGAGCGCAGCATCCCTGCGCGCCCACCACTGCGATATGATGCCTTTAGGCACTCTCTAGAGAGGTCTGACCTCTTCGTGCAGCCTACACCCTCTCCTAACCCCATACAACCTCCGAATTTCGACAACAAAAACACCCAGCACGCAACGACGACCCCTAAACCCAAGTCGCAGACACCCACTCCGGGCCACGACACCTCGGTGCAGCCAACTAGACCACAGCAGAAGCCATTAGACCTATCTCTACCGCCGAAACCCATACACCCTCAGTCGATCTCCCCAGCTCCTCCAAAAATATCTGCGCAGAGGAGTGCACCGCCTACCTCTTTTCACACGCCTCCCAATGGACATGGTGGGCCGAATGGTCATGTCTCCAAGGATACCAAGCAACCTGGCGAGGCCAGCGTACGCACAGGCGCGACGGAAAGCACACCACAAGAAAATGAAATGAAGGATACCCAGCCGAAACTTCTGACACGTACATTCCCGTCTTCGGCCGTGTCGCTAGCCGAAAAGCTCCACGATGCAAGGACCGAGAATGGAGTCGCCCGGACACAGCAGGTCCAGGAAGCCTCGCGTCCCGCTGACATCCTGTCCTCCCCCGGGTCGACTGCGCACACCGCTGCTACACCCGTTGTTGGAGATGTATCGACAGAAACGAGTCCGGAGCATGAGCCAGCACGACTTGCCGAGCGCAACGATGGCCAAACCCATCCGGCACAGGCGGAACTGCCTGCGAAGAAATCGGCTCTGGAATCAGAGGTTATGACGTCTAACGAGGGTGACTCGACCGAGGCCCGAGTATTGGACGGCCCCGAGGCTCAACTGATCCAAGAATCCCTCAGTGTCGCTTCTAAAAGAGCGGCGTCTCAATCTGCATTGGCACGGCCCCAGATTTCTGCGCCAGTACCACAGCCTGTTGAGGTCAAACAGGAACCATCGAGGTCCAACCAACCTTCGGCTACAGAAAAGCTTATCTCGCCATCGACCTCACCAAATGTCAAGACCACCGCAGGCTCTCAACCTTCGGCTTTGACTGCAGCTGCTCCGAAAGAAATCCCCGACAGCCAGGATTCAGCTTCCGCCGATCGTATGGACGTTGACTCCCCGACGGCAGCCCCTCCCCAGAAGGAAATGGAGGCCGTTAAGCGGCCGTCCCAGTCGATAGTGCCGCCCACAGCAAATTCCGCCGATGCGATGTCTTCTTCCCATGAAATGCCTGCCGATGCAGCTCATGCACCTGAGCGTGCAATTACACGAGTTAGCACCGGCGCCATCCGACAAAAGTCTGTCTCTGACATTCTAGGCGAGACGCGGGCTGCGCCAGCCAAGGAAGACTCTGCCAGTGTTGATGTACCACGTGCTCAATTAACCCCCGTCACTTCCACGCCCCAGTCACCAGCGTCCCGGTCCAGGTCGGGCTTGTACCGACGAAAGCAGAAGCCGAAGAACCAGATTTCGGCTGTTGTGTTTGGCAAGTCTCACAAGCGATCATCGTCCGACAAGAATGCTCTGAACAGGGAACCGAAGACGGAATCCTATCTGCCTACGGATGACTATTTCACTCCGCTCTTTGTCCAAGGCTTCAGCCAATCCAGCAAGTGGATGAAGCCCATCGAAGTGGTATTGAACCAAGCGCACAAGACAGTTTCGACCTCAGATGCGAACATTGCACTGTTGGATAACCAGGCTTGCCGCGTGTTGAGACGGGTATACAACCTTCAGCAGCAGGATAAGTGGCTCCTCCGACAGCCGAAGCGGTGTCCTGAACCAGCCAGGCAGGAATCTCACTGGGACGTGCTTCTCGGAGAAGCGAAGTGGATGCGGACGGATTTCCGTGAAGAGCGAAAGTGGAAGACGGCATGTGCTCGCAACCTCGCAAACGCCTGTGCTCTCTGGGTTCACTCGGGCGAGGAAGATCGTAAAGCACTGCAGATCAGTGCCGTAATACCACCAAAGCTCCAAGCATCCGACGGCGACGTTTCGATGACCCAATTGGAACAGGATGCCGCTACATCCAGCACCCTTGATCTGATCGCAGGCGACGTGGACAATCCGGAACATCTTGAGCAAATTCACCATGACATTCTTGAAACGGTTGCTCCCTCCGCGATTTTCGCTTTGCAAGAGGACGACGTCGTCTTCGCCATGCGGAGTTCACCAACGGCCAATCTGTTGTTGGATGAGCTTCCGATGTATGGTGCTCCACTGAAGGTACCTACCTTTGACTTCTCCGGACCGGAGTTCGACCCGGATGCGCACTGGAAGCGACCTGCACTGCCGCTCAACAAGTATGTTGAAGGCCAGATGAAGCTTCTGTCGGAGGGACCGCCACGTAAGCGAGGTCGCTACGAGTACGAGGAAGAGGAAGAGGATGATGAGGATCGTGTTATATTCGGCGAAGAGCGCTTCAAAGGAACTAACGTTGCTCCCGAAAGCGCTGATGTTGCGCTCTTTAACCCTGACCTGAAATCAATCAGGGATCGTCTTCACGCCAGCCATCAATTCCGACCGCCTGCAGAATACAACATGCCAATGCAGTCCTTTTACGAGAGTCGGCATGCCTCGCAGTGGACCCCGGCAGAGGACGAGGAGTTGCGGGATCTGGTTCGACAATACTCATACAATTGGTCCTTCATTTCAAGCATCCTGGCCCCTCGATGCTTGTATGCACCAGGAGCTGAAAGGCGAACACCTTGGGAATGCTTCGAACGCTGGATCAATCTGGAAGGCCTGCCGTCGGACATGCAGAAGACCCAGTACTTCAAGTCGTACCAGAACAGAATTGACGCTGCTCAGCGCGTCATCATGCAGCACAACCAGCTTGCACAGCAACAGCAACTGCAGCAGCAGCAGCAGCAGCAGCAACAACAACAGCAGCAGCAGCAGCAGCAGCAACCGGCGCAACAGCAACCGGCGCAACAGTCGGCGCAGCAGCAAGCAGCGGGCGGTCCTAACAACACCCCCACCACCCCGGTTCCCCGAAGACGACCAAGCAGCACTCCGATTAGGGTTGAAAGACGCCGACAGCAGAAGCACCTCACGCTCATTGACGCGATGAGGAAGCTGGCCAAGAAGCGAGAAGCCGCAGCCCAGAAGCAACAGCAGGCTTCCCAGACAGCGGCCATGCGGAAGGCGAACGAGGCCGTGCAGCCTAGGGGCCCAACGAAGACGCCTAGGGACTATAGCATCATGAGATGGGAGCGCGATCAGGCACTTGCTGAGAAGGTGGCTTTATACCACCAGCGACAAGAGGCTCAGCGCAAGGTACGTTCTTCCGGATATCCTTGACCATGCAACGGCGTTACTGACAACTGGCACAGGTCGCGGCACAAGCACGTGCACAAGGTCAAAATGGCCAAGTTCCCACCACGCCTGGTACCGGCCAGCAAGCTCCGAACGGCACTGCACAATTCAACATGCCTCGAGCGAATGGTCCAAACCAGCTCGCTGCTGCCGCCGCTGCCGCCGCCGCCGCCGGACAAGTCCGAGGTCGAGTTTCGATGCCCGCGCAGCAGGCTGGTATGGCGCATGCCGGGGCGCAGCAAATGGGCAACCTGGTACCTCCCATGCAGATGAATGGAGCGACACCCGCTCAGATGCAAGCTGCTGCCTTGCAAGCACAGCAACAGCATAGGATGCAGCCGATGCAGAACCAACAAACCGAGGTCATGATGCAGGCGCGTCGTATCTCTGAGCAGCAGCGCCATGCTGTTCAGATGCAGCAACAGAGTCAACAGCAACCCGGCCAACAGATGCATCAGGGCACCCCTGGATCTCAGCCATCCCACTCGCCTCCAAATATGGCTAACATCCGCACCGCCAACGGAGTTCATATCAACGGCAACGGTGTCAATGGAGTCAATGGCGTCAACGGCATCAACAGTGTCAATGGCAATGTCGCCAATGGAGTTGTTAATCAGCAAATCTACGTGGCGAGTGCGCAAACGCAAGCCATGATGGCAACCATGAATGCTGCCAACGGTAACGTCTCAACACCTCCTGCAAGCGGTTTACACATGCCAAATGGCCCCTCCGGCTCGCCCCGCGCTCCGGATGCATTACCCCAATCCAACATCAATGCCCACATCCAGGCGCTAGAGATGCAATACAAGGCCAAAAACCCTATGTTGACGCCGGAACAAGCACATAAGATGGCTAGGGAGCACCTCACTAGGGTCATGATGCACCGGCAAAGCGCTGCCAACATGTCACAGTCCGCCATGAACGCGGCAGCCGGTGGAGGTGGGGGCGGAGTGTCTCCAGGTATGGCGAACGGAATCACGGCGACGCCCAGCCCCCATCAGTATGCGGCGCTCCTGAGACAACAACAGCAGCAGCAGGCTGCACATGCCTCCGGCCAGGGTGGACAGCATCATCAAGCACAGCAGCAACACCATGTACAGCAGCAGCAGCAGCAGCAGCAGCAACAGCACCGTTCGCCTCAGCCGATGCAGCAAACACCTCAGCAGCAGCACCCGCAGCAGCACCAGGTCGTTCATCAACACCAGCAGCAGCAGGCTCATCAACAGGCTCAACAACGGTCAACGCCGCAGCAATCCTCCCCGACACCGCAACCTCAGCAACAGCAGCTCCAGCCCCAGCCCCAGCCTCAGGCCCAACAGCAGCCTCCACAGCAGAAGCCCCAGCAACAACATCTGCAGCAGAAGCCGCAACAGCAACAGCTTCAACAACAAAGGCAGCCTCAGCAGAAACAGCCCCTTCAGCAAAAACAACAGCCTCAGCAGCAGCTTCAGCAGCACCCACAAGTCAAGTCACAAGTCCAGCCACAGCCTCAACCACAGGCCCCAACCCAAGCCCAAGCTCAGGCTCAGGCACAGGCTCATCAGGTACAGGCTTCAGCCCAAGCTCAAGCGCAAGCGCAAGCTCAAGCTCAAGCTCAAGCTCATGCTCAAGCTCAGGCTCAGGCTCAGGCTCAGGCACAGGCTCATCAGGTACAGGCTTCAGCCCAAGCCCAAGCCCAGGCCCAAGCCCAGGCCAAGGCCCAGGCGCAAGTGCAGGCTCAAATTCCAGCACAGGCTCAGGTACAGACCCAGGCGCAAGCCCCGGCTCCGAACCCAATCGTAGTCCAGACGCCAGCCCAAACCCCAGCGCAGGCTCAAGGTCAGCCTCAAGCACGGAATCAAACTCAGGTTCAGGCTCAGGTTCAGAAGCAAGGCACCCCGCAGCCGCCACCGCCGCCGCCACAGAGGCAAGCCAGTGGAAGTGCGACGCCTTCGGGAGCTTCATAGGGGAGACTGCTCGTTTGCACCGAAAGAAATGTGGGATTCGCTCGTTGGGCTGTCAGATGAGCAGCTCGCATCCTGCGGTTACCTCTGTGAAGGGGCTGGTCTTAAGGAAATGAGGGACGAGGGCCCTGGATGGGCGCATCACGGTTCGTTCATGTAGATAATTCTTTTTTGGCACCGGCTCGCGTGGGAAAGGGATAGGTGGACAGGGGCCCCGGGAGGTGTACATACATTTGTAATCAACGAAGACGAGGAAGACGACGAAAGAAAGAAAGAAGAGCGAGCGAGTTACGAGGTGAACAAATCCAGAATTTGCCTCGAGCATGTGTTCAAATTTTTTTTTAAACAAGCCAAATTTCCCCTCCGATGGATTGAATGTGAACCCTGTGCTCATTTGAGGGACACCGCGGCCACGAATAAGAGCGGGACGCAAGTAAGCTTCATTCGAATGTGACACATGCATGCCATTACGAGAAACGCGGCACGGCTTTGCTACACAATGATCGAGGATGGAACAGGGGGAAAAAATCAATTTCATACACGTACGAGAGATCTGGCAGCGCCGCAACGCTGCCACGAAGTCAAGGTCTATAGAAACGCCGTACGCCACATAATGCTCGTCCATATCAGGAAACAGAAAAACGGGAGGGCTTGGGTTCTCGTTTGAACAACCCGCTTCGTCAGAGACTGCACATGCCGCTCAGTTCGTCGGAACCGCATATTCATGATGCGGAGCAACAAGAGGAGCTCAATCTCGTGGTCCCTTTCCCAAAACATGGCCCTCACACGCCTGACGGGCCACCATTATGACCTCCTGACCTGCCGCCGTGGCCTCCATCTAGGAGTAGCGTCGGCTTGATAAAGTCCTCGTCCAGCTGGCGGAACAGCTGTGAGGCGTCCTCGGTGGTGAACAGCGAGCGGATCGCCGAGCCGGCCGTGACATGATGATGCTGCGCTGCCGCCGGAGTCGGATCAGGCGGGAGGAACGAGGAGGAGGCTTCGGAAGACTGGACGTTGAGGGGGCTCGCCTGGCGTGAGGCTCCGCGCTGGGCGGGTGGCGGCAGGTCGGAGATGTCAATGTCGCTCTCGAGGTCCGAGTCGTGCGGTGTCTGGCCCAGGAGGCCGGCCTGCTCCTCTGTCGTCTTGCGACTAAGGCTGGAGGTGCGGCGAATGGGGTTGGGAGAGTGGTGACCGGAAACGTACGAGCCACGGCCACCACCTTGGTTGCCAAGGTTCTGCAGAGAAAGGCTTCCATTGCGTCCGGGGATGTAACCGATACCGCCACCACCGGAGCGTTTGTAGTAGTTGCCGCCACCAGAGGTCTCGATGTCGAATTCGTCATCGCTGTCGATCTCGTCGACAACGCCAGTCTGGATGCCGAGAATTTCGAGCATGCGAGCAGTAGTGCCACCAAAAATGATGACAGTCAGCATGACAACCACCAAGACAGTACCCTTCAGCGCGTAGGAGTTTGCGCCGGTCAGTAGGGCAGCAAGGGCCACACCGACAGCTCCTCGGAGACCAGCCCAGAACAGCATAGCCTGGTAGTTGTACGGCAGCTCGTCGCTCAGGTCGCCGCCACGGCGCCGGGCCTTGTACCGTATCACGGCATTGATGGCGCGCGAGAGGGGGAAGACTGCCACCCAGCGAGCGGCGCAGACAGCCAGTACAGTGACAATGACGAGAAGCGGACGGAATTCTAGTCTGTTATCGGTAAAGGGGGAAAGACCCAGGTAGATGAAGATGAAGTTTTCGGACAGCTGCGCTGTAACCTTGAAGAAGTACTTCGTGGCCAGCTGGGTGCGGCGAGACATGTTGAAATAGGCATAGTGTTTCAACGTGATGCTGCAGAACAGCAGAGACACGATACCTAGACAGCGTTAGTCATGCAGTATGTCAGCATCACATTGCGACGTGCTCACCAGACAGGTGTGTCGCATTCGAGAAGAAATACGTCGCATAGGAGATGAGAACGATCAGGCAACTCTCAATGTTGGGGTAACGCCGGATATAAGTCAACTTGAGCAGAAGAGCGGTGCCGACACCAACAAGGACGCCGATTATCAAACTTCCGAAGAAGACGAGGAAGAAGATGCCAAAGCCCTCGAGGAAGCTGAGAGAGCTAACCGTATGCGATTCCCCCTTGTACTTTTGCGCCGTTTCGAAGATGACAATGGCAATGGCGTCGTTCATCAGAGACTCGCCAAAGATGATGGTGTATAGCTTGGGATCGACCTTGTACGTGTTGAAGATGGCGAGAATAGTGACAGGATCCGTGGCGGACAATGTCGCACCGACCGAGATGGCATCGACGAAGTCCAGACTGATAGATTCGATGCCACTGACAGCGTAGAACCAGAGCACAATACCAATAGTCATGGCGGAGAGGAACGTGCCGGCGAAGGCGAATGTGACGATGGGGCCGATGTAGCGGAAGAAGTTGGCCTGGTGGAGTTCGTATCCTGCGCCGAGAATGATCGGAGGCAGTAAGAGATTGAAGAAGATTTGATGATCGAAGCTGATTAGCTTTCGTACCGAGTCGTCAGAGGCGATGAGCAGGAGGATGCCAACGGTCATGCCGGCAAAGATGGAGATGACGGTTTCGTGGACTGCCTCGATCTTCTTCTCGTGGAGGTAGTAACTGGCAAGGAAGGCGATGATGAGGAGGAATATGGAGATGAAGAGGGCCCATGCTGTCAATTGATCCTTCTGTGTTCCATCGGTGCCTACGTTGTCGTGTCAGTCGGTCGTTGTTCGCATCGGTTGGCAACGAGAGAGGGCGGGTTGAGGGGGGCCAGGGGAGGCTGGTCGCGTACCTTCCGAGTCTTCGTCAGAAGCTGCAGCACGGCCTGGTCGCAAGGTCAGTGACTCTCTGATCGAAGCGTTTCTAGTACAGGAAAGAATCGTACGGGCAATCTGGCTCACAACCTCGGCGGCATGGACCGCGATATCTGACGAGGGGAGCATGGCGGCGGCGTTGTCGCGATCGGCCAGTTATGGTCAGATGGGGTGGGATGGAGGCGACGCAGCAGAGCTCGGACGGGAGCGCCGTTTGGCGGAGATGGCGCTCATCAACAGTCGAACAGATCAGGTCGCAAGCGATCGATTGAGCGCGCCGAATAGGTTGAAGGGGGTAGGCTCGGAGTGGACAAGGTTGGCGTTCGAAAGAGCGTGTTGAAGCTCGAAATGGTGGAAGTCGACAGGTTGCACAGTCGTTAGGCAAGGTACCTTAGATTGCAGACGCAAGCTGTTGCGCGTAGATCCTTTGCCAAGGTTGGCCTGCCCTGCTGGCGGAGAGCGGCGATTGTGGTCAAGTGATTGGTTGAGGGGCAGCTTGTGACAGCTACTCGGCGCCGCACGGTACTTGGAGTTGCGATACATGGCCCTTAGTCATAGCGGCCGATCAACCTGCCCCATCTGGTGTCCACCGGCAGGTCGCTGAAGTACCGATACCTTGAACGGGATGGACACATCATGCAAATGCAGGGCAAGCAGTCGCGTTTGCTTCTGCCTTCCCTGAACGGACCTCCCCTCTTCCTCTCCTCGTCTCGGCCGTTCACTTCACGGGAAGCGGGCCCGGATCTGTCCTTCCCCGAGTTTGCATCAACTTCCTTTTTGGTCTGTCCTTTGGTCTGTCCTTTGGTCTGTCCTTTGGTCTGTCCTTTGGTCTGTCCCTCAGAGAACGAAACACCTTTGCTTGTCTGTGGCTGCAGACGTCAAAGGTTTTCCTCCAGAGACAATTACCCGCGAGAATCACGTCCCTACAGCCTTCGAGCTTTAAACACATTTGCCCCTCGTCTTGATGATCCCATATGTACTATCAATGAGAACATTTTACACTACAAAACATGAGATCCCATCACAGCATTAGGAAACGCCTCGCTCCTGACCCCTCAAACCACCTCGGCATGCGACCTCTTGGCCTCAATCGTCTCCAGCCGTGGCTCTGAATCCGCCTTGCTGAGTGGCCCATCTCCGTGCTGGCCCATGATGACCTCGAATTTCTGCAAGGGAGCACCTTTATCAGCATCAGGTTGTCATTGTGAGAGGATCAATAAGCTTACAGGTCCCTCGAACCGATGTCCATACACCCACCAATTCACCGCACTGACGACGACGAAGATGGCGATAACGACTGATACATAGTCTACGTCACGCGTTAGCGCTCTTCACCTCGCCTGCCGTGCACCAAGCTTTGGACCAGACTCACTCATCGTATCGCTCGTTACGGGCAGAGAGGCAGGGAAACAGAAGAACTGCGGGTGATCGATCAGCAACAGTTGATGTCGAGGGAGCAAATGGGGAACTCACCACGGAGGTCACAACAACAAAAAGCGCCGCCACCCAGTTAATGACATGGCCCCACGAGCCAAGCTGGAACGGCGTATCGTGCTGCTGATGCTCGGCCAAGACGCTGCGTCCTCTGACCAAGAGCGTGATGATGGGGAACGCGTACGAGACGTTGAGGAATATGGTGCACGACGCAATGTAGGCACCAAACGCAACGCTAGGGCCGAGGTAAAGCAGGCCAAACAGCACGTTAAAGCCGAAGCACAGCAGGATGGTTCGCACAGGGACGTTGAGGCCAGGCGTGATGTGGGAGAAGTAGTTTGGGAAGACAATACCCTTGTCTCGCGCCATGGCAAAGAGCAAGCGGCTGGCGCTGGTGACGGATGCGTTGCACCCATTGATGAAGCAAACTCCGAGCATGAGAGTCAACACGCACGTGCCAGCGCGACTCTTTGTTGCCTGCAGGATGAGCTCGACGATGGGCATGCCTGTTGGCGAGGCAAGGACAGTGGCCGGATCGGTGAGACAGAAGAGCATCACAAGGATGAATGCCAGACCTCTGTGATTGAGCAATCAGTCTCGTGATATCTTGAGCGAGGCTGGCGGATATTCATCGACATTTGTACTTACGTTACGCCTCCAACAGCAATGGCGTACACCATGGCCCGCGGAGCATCCCGCGAGGGGTTCGGCATCTCCTCCGTCATGTGCAGAACCACGTCGAAACCAATTAAAGAGAGAGCAGACTGGAGCAGCCCAAGGATCCAAGACATGCCGTCAGACCACCCAGACTCGTTGTTGAAGGACGTAAAGACGTATTCCGCGCTCGACTTGTCGGACATTGATAGGAGGACGATACTGATAACGACAACGCCGAGGATGGACCAGGCGACTGCGTGCTTTAGCCCCGTGGCATCACAGACGGGGACGACATAGAAACTTACGGGCGAGATCGTTCCATTTACCGAGGATCTTGTTACCCCAGATGTTGCCCGCCGTGGCAAATGTCAGGATGGCTAGGAATATCAGGTATGTGTTCCACTGTGTTACAACGAACCTCCCGTCCGAAGCCACAACAGAGGCAGCACATATGAAGAGTGCTACAGGGAATGTCAGCGGGTTTCTCTTGAGGCAGTCTGATTCTTCTTTTTCAGTTTGACGTACCTGCAAAGAACCCTTGAACCGTGACGACAATCAGCCAGCCAACAATATTGGTCCAGCCCACCCAAAAGCTCTGCAACCCAATATCAGACAAGATTTCGCTCGTAGATTGAAGGAAGGACGTACCATGACCCGCTTCCACTTTGTAGAGCAGAGGGCGTACACAAAGTGATATTGACCTCCAGCCGTGGGCCAGATGGCTGCCAGCTCACCAAGACTCGCAGTGAGGGCGAAGTTGCACATCACACAGAAGACAAACCCATACAAAAGGGACACGGGACCCCCTGATGGCAACACAAGGCCTATCGAACCAGCAAGAGCTATCCATGTACTGTTTCGGGATACCATGAGCTTGTTGCACCTGGATACGATCGCAGTGGACTTACTTGAGAATGGCAAATGCCATAGCCACCATGTTGAGGCCCGATAACCGGGCCTGCAGATGGCCAGCCTTTCCGTCATGTGCCATGTCAGTAATCAGTACAATCTGTCCCCCTGTATGATAGGAATTAAATCAACGTGGAAGAATGATTGAAGGTTGTGAGGTAAGAGCACTGATGTTGAGAAATGGGCCATGGGTGATCCAGGAACATGGCACGGGGTCAGCCATGACATTTGTATCCCTTCAGACGACCGCCGTGATGATCAAGGCTAATTTCTTGGGCGACTTGTCCCCAGCATGGTGGCACACAAGTATGTAGTTTGGCGTGCTCTCCGCGTGATCACTCACGACTCAATACGTATCGCGGCTATCTATCAGTGCACTGCCGTCGTAGCGAGGAGGTCATGCTCGGGTAGCGTCGCCAGCCAGTCGAGATATGCTTATCCCACCAGAAGGAGGGTGTATGTCAAGATTGCCAGTACCCCTTGTCTACCGCATGATCCGGGGAACTGGAGCTTCAGCTCGAGGCCCAGCCACTGCCCCTCGCTTGGTGTTATCGCTCCCTCGAGCGCTCGAGGAATTACCGGATCGGGTATGAATGCGAGCGCTGGGCCCTCCCCCTGTTTAGCTTCGAAGCTTGAGTGATAGAGCTAAAATGCGGGGTACAGACGTGCCACGGCGAACTAGAACTGAACAGGCAATTTCTCGAGCACTTTGTCGAAGACGTTATGATAACCGGGTGGGCGAGGTCCCAGATAAGTAGGCGTTGTATGTCAAGTTGCGACGGCGAGCGGGGCGCTATCGACAAGAGCCGTAGGGACGCCAATGCTGATGTGTCGAACTGCTGCGGCTGGGAAGGAGGGTCTCTAGGAAATACCTGAAAGAGAGATCTAACGTCAATCGCAAGGACCCGTTTACCAATTTATGGATGTGATGATGATGGGTAGCCCCTCGTGGTCTCTTTTGCTTGAATCCGCGTAACAATGTCCGTACATAAGCCGCCTTTCAACCAATCCCATAAAGACGGTCGCTTATTTTGTTTGCGCGTTTGAATGCGAATCTTCTACGTTTGTTTGCTTGCTTTCTCATCATCTCGAGGGCATCCTCCACCACTAAATACAAGCAAGCACTACAATGTCGTCCAGAGACGGCTTTTCTTGGACCGAAAAGGACGGCTTGAAAGCCGGAGTTCCCTGCATTGGCGCCATTCAGCCTCCATCAAACCTGCCAGAGGCGGCAAAAGACACTGTTTACGATGTTGTTGTTGTAGGCGCCGGATACTGCGGCTTGACTGCTGCACGAGATGCAGCTGTTGCAGGTAAATACGCACAATTACCATGATGCGTCTCTTTCCGTTCTGGTGTACTAATTAGCTACCAGGGCTCAAGGTCCTTCTCTTGGAGGGACGGGATCGCATTGGTGGACGTTCTTGGTCTTCCAATATTGGAGGATATCCCTTCGAAATGGGCGGCACCTGGGTTTTCTGGGGACAGCCCAATGTCTGGCGGGAAATCAAGCGCTATGGGATGGAAGACGAGCTGGAGATATCCTACGACTTCTCGAGAGGCGTCAACCAGTATCATTTGGTAAACGAACAAGGCACGCAGAAATTTACACACGATGAAGAGGTACTATTATTACCCCCCCCTTGGAACCCCTTTTTGATGCTCGCTGCTGACTGCCCATGCAAACAGGACGCACTGATGGAGTCGGGTCTGCGCAAGCTTGTCAACGTCGACGGCGCACACGGAAAGAAAATCATGCCCTTCCCTCACACGAGCAAATTCACTCCAGAAGCCCTCGCCTTGGACAAGCTGTCCGTCGCCGACCGCTTGGCGCAGATTAAAGACTCGCTCACACCCAACGAGCGTCTTGCCGTCGAAACATTCGTTCTCCTGTGCAGCGGAGGCACCCTCGAGACGACGAGCTTCTTCGAGATGATGCACTGGTGGGCCCTGAGCGCCTACTCGTACGAAGGTTGCATAGAGTATCTCGTCAAGTACAAGTTCCACGGCGGCCAGTCCAGCTTCGCGATCCGCTTCTTCCAGGAGGCGCTCGCCACGGGGAATCTGTCGTACGCCTTCAACTCGCCCGTAGCGGCGGTCAAGAACACTCCTGCCGGCGTACACGTCACGACCCGTGAGGGGAAAGGCTACAAGGCCCAGAGGATGGTCAGCGCCATGCCTCTGAACATCCTCAACAGCATCGCCTTTGAGCCCCCGCTATCGGTGGGCAAGAAATCGGCGGCGGACACGGGCCACGTCAACCAGTGTGTCAAGGTGCACGCTGAAGTCAGGGACCGCGACCTGAGATCGTATACGGGCATCAGCTATCCTCACAACGGCCTCTTCTATGCCTTTGGAGACGGCGAGACGCCTTCGGGAAACACCCACATCGTTGCGTTCGGGGGCCAACACCAGCACTTTGAACCAGACGAAAACATCGAAAAGACAAAGGAGGCTCTGCAGGGTCTCGTGCCCATGGACATTGAGCGCATCGTAAGTTCTCTCCTTTCTCTTGACTACCGACGTCTTATTGTGTTTCGCACCGTTTGACCTCGCGGGACACAGGTCTTCCACAACTGGTCCAAGGACGAATTCGCCAAAGGAGCTTGGTAAGTCTCGCCACTGTGCTGACGTCTTGTTTCGTTTGACTGACCCATTGTCAAGGTTCTTCTCCAAGCCAGGGCTCCTCTCTACACATCTGGGCGACATGCGCGCTCGACAGGGCAACATTTTCTTCGCGAGCTCGGACTGGGCGCTAGGCTGGCGCAGCTTCATCGACGGGGCCATCGAAGAGGGAACGCGCGCGGGCCTGGCGGTGCGCAACCACCTTGCGCAATCGCGTCAGACGCCGCTGAAGCCCAAACTGGCATGATGGGAGAAGCCCTACTAGATCAAGACTTTGGAAGACGGGTATCATAGGGCAGAAGGGTGTTGTGACGGTGGGAAGCATTCAATTGGGGTATATCACTGTAAAAAGAAACAAAGCTACATGACGAGCACATGGAAGTCTTTCGACATGATCTCAGTCCATCTTTTGATCCCTTGCATGGCCCATATCGTTTCCAGAGCCTGTAGGGCGGTAGTGATGCTGCCGAATCCCGTAAACTGGTGAAGGTCTTTCAGTCGCCCCGAGAAAAACTCGCGGTGCTCTGGAATACTGCTTTCTGCCGCGGCGATAAAGTAGGGCCACACTAGCGCATGTGCACCGGGGGTGTGGGCATCTAGTGGGAGAACTCGTTGGCGAAGCCACTCGACGAGTGATACCGAGTCCTCTGTTGATGGTGAGGAAAGGGCGCGCCTCCTGTAAAGCTCACAGGCATCTCGGATGGCGCCTCGCATTATCTGCACGTTGGACTGGAGCTCGGAGCCGGGGGAAAGGGATGGATAGGCGATGAAGTCCATGTAGTTATCGGGCGGTTTCTGCAAGACATCGAGGCCTTTTGTCTCATCCGATAATGGAAAGCCGAACAACTCGAACCTGTTCAGTTTTATGAGCGACATTGTGTGATCTTGGCATTGGAATCGCTCACATTTTGACCTGCTGCACAAAAAAGTCCCTCAGGGCGAGAGGCAGCGCCGCGATAGCTTCAGGAGACTGCCGCAGGCATGTGAGCATCTCGAGCAGGTAGACAAAGTTGTCAGCCCCCGTGATCGTCTCGCCGACGAGAAGTACAACAATCGTGGCCCAGGTGTAGGGCGTGAAGAGTTGATCTGGGCGGAGCATGAGGGAGTCTCGCCTCAACTTTTGCACAATGGCTTGGTGTCCTGCCAGAGCCGTGTGTTGTAGGTGCGGGGCCTTTTGCGCCAGATGAAAAGCTGCCACGACGGATATCGCTCGCCGAAGCACATCATTCTGCATAGCTAGGGGCAAGATGACATCTCGATACCCGTTTCCCGCGAAGTCAAGGACTACCATGACTGGGGCTATGTGGTCACAGACTAGCAATCGTCAGCCAGGCAGGAGAGAAGAGGGTGGTGAAGGAATGTACAGTGGCTCATCAGCATCCTGGCCTGAGGATGCAGCGGCTCATCTGGAGCAGCTCTGAGAGGCATAAAGTCTCGTCTGGCTAGTGATGAGAAGGATGCTGGATCCAGCGTGGAAGCGTGTACCGGCACCAAAGCCATGGTCTCTTGAACGGCTGGGTCCACTAGAGACCCTAAGGTTAAAGGAGAGGAAGCGATACATGGTGTTGATGAAGACGAAGATGGGTTCGATGGTACGGGTGATTGTGATGTTCGCGATGCACTCTTCTTCTTTGCCCTGGAGGCAGGCGAAGCCGCTGTGGCCATGTGGCTGCTGAATCGGCAGCGCAAGCCTTGGCCAGAGCATGGAATGCCCTTCTTCTGACATTTCAAACATGATGGCTCCGTCTTATCACATCGTAGTCGTCTCCTGCAACACTCATAGCACCCTGAGCGAGTCAATCAGTCTCAACGTCTCATCGATTCAATCGACGTGAGAGGCTGAATGGGGGAAGAATGGGAAGGAGCACAGGCCGTCAGCCGCTCGAGGGCTCTGGATGAGATACTCACCATCATTTCTCCGGGCCAATGACCGCGTCATTTTTGGGCTGAATCAATCATCCAGGGCCTTGACGAAGCGAGCAGGGTAATATGATAGTCAAGAATTGATACAACATTTCGACTGTGATCTTGACATGTCCAAGATAGATAAGCGGGGTGGGGGGGGTCGAGCACCCAAACACAAGGGCCGCTTCAGGCCGGCATTCCGAGGTTAACTGTACAGGGGGGGAAGGTTCTAGCGGAAAGGTACCTGAGCTACCTGTGTCCCAGCGGGCGACAGAGCCCCCGCACTTGGCCCGCGCTGTCGCTATTTGTCCATGCGCCCGCACTGTATGATGTAGGTTTTGGACAGTATCAGTGTACAATGTACAATGTACAATGTAGTGGGTGGGTGCTGCGCCTTTGAAAGGTCCGAAGCTCTCACGAGCAGGCTGACCGTTGCCTGCGCCTTCTCCAACCTGGCCTTGTCACGAGCTGAGCCTTGGGCAGCACTCGCTGCTTCCAAATCGGCCATCTGCCACTTGCCATCAGACAGCCCTCACTTACCGACCACCACCAGTACCACCAGTACCACCACCAGTACCTCCATCACCAACACCCAACTGCACTCACCAGGACAGGAACCACGAGTGCCGCATGATCTACCTGCAACTCCACCCAAGCAAGCCAAGCTCACCTCACTCAAGCACCAGACACAAGGACGTGGCCACACCCTCTTCTCCGGACCTACACCACCCCATTCGCCCACGTCCAGCTGCAGTCTGCAGGCACCGGTCCCTGGAACGAATGACGCACACCCTCTGTGTCTTTCCCAACTGCTCCGCGTGCGATCCCAAATCACCCAGCCCGTCTCGTGTCTCGTGGCGTCCTCTGACTTGACCGCATGACGGCCCGCCGGATCTGACAGATCATTGAGGACTCGTCCATCCGTTTTGCCTGGAAACCGCTGATTTCATCACGGAATTCGCGTGCTGGTCGAACGGCATATGGCGTGTTCGACTACTCTTCCACCTCACATTGTATCAAACTAAACCCGCGCAACCCCGCCCTTCAGGACCGATGCCTCACGCCTCGATCGGACGCTGACGTCCAAGGCCATCACCGCAGTAACTTTACCCGTTTCCTTCGAATCGTCACCTTTGACGTTTCGGGATTTGAACCGATCAATCGGTCAATCAATCAGCAGCCAGTCGATTAAGCAAGCCCACGAAATGCCCATCCCCCAGAATGAACCTTCCTCGAGAGGGCGTCCAACACCTGCTGTCAACCAGAGCGAACCTCCTTCGCAAGCCAACAGCAACTTGACGCCGACTCTTACAGGCAGCACGCCGCGGAACGGCTCCTTCGATCAAACACGTGATCCCATGGCAAACGAACGCTCGCCGCTGCTTCGCCCTGGCCCGGACGACGATGACCTGGGCGATGGGAATACCGTCCTCGGCGACAACGACGACTCACAGCAGACCAAGAGTGTTTGGTATCTCATACTTCTGACGATCAGCATCGGAGGCCTACAGATTGCCTGGTCAGTAGAACTGTCCAACGGCTCGCCCTACTTGCTGTCGCTCGGCCTGAGCAAGTCCCTAATGGCCTTGGTCTGGATAGCTGGGCCCCTCACCGGCACCCTGGTGCAGCCCTACGTCGGCATGCTCAGCGACAACTGCCGCGTTCCTTGGGGCAAGCGCAAGCCCTTCATGGTCGGCGGTACCATCGCCACCATCATCTCTCTGATGTTCTTGGCGTGGACCAAGGAGATTGTCGGAAATGTTCTTGGTCTTTTTGGAGCCCATCCCGAATCTCAGGGCGTCAGAATCGCCATCATCTGCGCCGCCGTCGCTGGTATCTATATTCTTGACTTTGCCATCAATACGGTGCAGGCCGCCATCAGGGCATTCATCGTCGACTGTGCCCCCCCGCATCAACAGGAGGCAGCCAACGCCATGGCGAGCAGGATCGTAGGATTCGGCAACATTATTGGATACTGCGCTGGATATGTCAACCTACCCCCACGCCTCTGGTTCCTCGGCGACTCGCAGTTCAAGATCCTTTGTGCCATCGCAAGCATTGCGCTAGCAGCCACTGTCGCCCTGAGCACCATTCTGATCAAGGAGCGGGATCCCCGACTGGATGGGCCCCCCGCCAAGACCGATTCAGGAGTCTTGTCCTTCTTCGCCAAGATCTTCACCTCCATCAAACGACTGCCACCCCAGGTCAAGAAGGTTTGCCAGGTTCAGTTTTGTGCCTGGATCGGCTTCTTTCCCTTGCTCTTCTATACGTCTTCGTACATTGGCGAGATCTATGTGGAGCCCTATTTGCAGGCAAATCCACACATGTCGCCTGAAGAACTCGACGAGCTGTATGAACAAGCAACGCAAGTCGGCACTTTTGCGCTTCTGATCAATTCGGTTGTCAGCCTTCTGACAAACGTCTTGCTCCCCTTCTTCATTGCCCCGACATACGACAGCCACCCAGTGGTTGGTGATGTACCTGGGGAATCGGACATGGGACCGAAGTACTACGACGACGATAGCCCGCCGTGGCTCGACCGCCTTCAAATCCCCGGTTTCACTCTGAAGAGGGCATGGTTTGGGTCGTTGGTCTTGTTTGCTGGGGCCATGTTCTGTACCGTCATCGTCAGGACGGTCGAGGCTGCCACAGCTCTGATCGGCTTGGTGGGTATCACCTGGGCCATGACGCTCTGGGCTCCCTGGGCCATCATCAGCGCGGAGATCAGTCGACGAGATGCGATGGTCCGCGCCACGAAGCAACGCCGTCCGAGCAATGAACGTTCAGCCCACGGCAGCAGCAGCGAAAGTGTCTCATCCGACGTGCATGTGAGGAGAGATCGACACTCGATCCAAAATATCCAAAGCGACGATGAAGAGATGGACCAGGCGGGTGTCATCCTCGGTATTCACAACATGGCCATTGCGGCACCGCAGATCATCGCTACCATTGGTTCGAGCATCATCTTCCGGATCTGGCAGAAGCCAAGGGGAACACCGGGCGACCACTCCATCTCCGTCGTCCTGGCACTGGGTGGCATTGCGGTTCTCGTCTCGTCCTTCTTCGTGGCGAGCATTCACGAGAACACATCCATGCCGCTGGACGCCACGGCAGCAGCCGAGGAAGGAGACGGAGAAGGGAGCCGGCCGATGACAACTCGAAGCCGCAGTTACGGACATTTGCCCCGTGCCACCCTACAGAGGGCAACTCTGACCAGGAATAAGAGTTTTGGTGGATTGGAGTACTAACATGATGATATTCGTCGGCACAAGCCTCGCCACGCAAGGGACATGACTTGGGCTACGGAGTCGGGAGCTACTGGGGCGTTGCAAAGCGGATTGGAGGGTTTTCACACTGAGATTCTAGCGTTGAACGGGGAGAACATGCATTTTGGGACAGACGACGAGCATTGAGCAGAGGCCCACGCCGGATGAGGAGGATTTGATGGCGAGATAGACTGGAGTGATACACAATGCATGGGATCTATTCATTATGAACCACCTAGTGACTGCTGTGTACGACACACACCGAGTGACTTGGCCTCATGAGCTTTGTCAGTGAATGGTGTGAGGGGGGGATCTTGGCATTTCAAAAAGGAGAGGAACAAAACGCCATATTGAGTAAGCGCTACGAGCAAACATCGTAGTCTTCACACGTTCCCAGCTCAACCTTACGCCTGCGGTGCTCCCGGCGCCGTGAGGACCGTCGTTCCAAAATTCCGAGCACTGACGCCCCTCTTGAAGAGGACATCGAGCTCCGCGAAGCTGCGCCCCTTGGTCTCGGGCAGCCTGAAGAAGGCCCAGGCGAAGAAGGCGGCGTTCCACCCCGCAAAGACGAGCGCAGACTGGGGTCCCAGACCCCAGCCGTTGGGCGTGTCCTCGAGCATCTTGGGCGTCAGGAACAGGTTGAAGAGGCCGGCGACGAGATAGCAGCCGCGCCCGATGACGACCGTCTTGGCCTTGAGGCGCGTGGAGGACATTTCGCCGACGAGCGAGTACGTCAGTGGGCCGAGCGTCAAGTTGTAGACGCCGGTGAAGACGATGAGGAGCGCGGCGATAACCCAGGGGACGCAAGCGGCCGAGGCCTTGAAGAAGCCGAGGGCGCCGATGGCGGCCATGAGGAGGGCGGCGGCGCCGAGGCCCCCGAGCCAGGTGGCGCGGCGGCAGACGCGCTGCATGAGGGCCCAGCTGCAGGCGATGGCGACGAGGCCGAGGCCGTACTGGACGAGCGTGTAGTCGTAGGCCTGCTCGACGGCGATGCCGCCCTTCTGGTAGAGCTTGGCCGAGTAGAACATGAGGCACGACCCGCACAGCTGCTGCGTCAGGTTGAGCATGACGACAATCTCTGTGCGCCGCCTGTTGGTGCCGTGGAAGCAGTCGGCGTAGCTGGGCACGGCATCGGGCGACCCCCGAGTCGCGGCTGCCTCTGCCGCAACGGCGGGCACGCAGCGGACGGTTGGTTCGTTCTTGGACTTGGATGCGATGCTGGAGGTGCGGCTTGCCGTTGCCGGGCTGTGCAAGGAGTCCCTTTCGTGCTCGTTTGTGAGCTCCATGACGCGGATGTGGCCTTCCAGAGGGAAATCGGCCTGCTTGTTGAGCCGTCTGAGAGACTTCCTGGCGTCTTCGGAGCGGCCCTGACGAATGAGCCACCAGGGGGACTCGGGAGCGATGAACGCACCGATGGCGACGGGGACTGGCCATAGCCATTGCACCATAAGGGGGATTCGGAACGCGAGGAGATTGTTGTCCAGACGTGTGACAGCCTTATTGGCAGCTGTGGAGAAGAGTTGGCCAAAGATCCAGCACATGTTAATAAAGGTGGTGAGGGTAGGTCGCAGTTTGGCTGGCGCTATCTCAGAGGAATATGCCAAGGTTGTGGCCTGGAACACGCCCCAGGGGACGCCCATGAAGAGCTCGCCGACGAACAGCATACCGAGGCCTGCGTCCGAGCCACCGATGGGAATCACGCTTGGAGAGAAGAAGCCGATGAGAAGAAGAACCATGACCTGGCCAAGGGCGAAGATGACGGTCTTACGGTGGCCGTAGCGGTCGACAGAGTGTCCGGTAAAGTAAATGCCGATAAGCTGGCCTGCGAGAGCGGCGCACAGCATTCCACTCTGCCAGAGAGCAGGGATCTCCCGAGGAAGACCTGGGCCGTGAGATCTGCCGAAGAGATCTTGGAACTGCCTCAAGGAGAAGAAGTTGCCCATGAGAGCCAGATCATAACCCTCACCGATGATGGTGACGGAAAAGAGAACCGACCAGAAGATGGCCATTTTCCACGAACGGATGACTCTTCCATACGGTGACGTTTTCTCTTGGATGAAGGCATTGAGGGCCTCGGGCTCTCGCCGGATGTATTCGGGAGCGTCTTCATCCATAGTGTTGATAAGGCTGCGTCGTGATGGAGTCAGGTATCGTATCCGATGCAAGATGTTGATGTGTCTCAATATCAGACAGTCATGTCTGCCATGGCTGTCGATGAAGCTGACAGAGCACTGCCGCGTGTTTTTAAATGAGAATTTGGTATGGGGAAGGACACAAGGGTCTTGCCACATGAGGCGCCGTTAGTAGGTTTGCGGGTAGGTGTAGGTTCACGATGCGAAGGGTGGCAAGAGAGCCCGCCTTCTGTACCTCTAGTACCTAGCCCATGAGGTTAGGGTACCTCAGGCAGTTGGCTGGTCTATCCAAGGTGTCTGTATCTTGCATGTTGCCGGGGAGCAGCCGTGTCTGGCAGGTCGGGGCATCGCCAAAGCTCCAATCAGTCAACACGTCAAAGATTCCGGCGTGGTAATGCCCACTACTTCTCCTGTTCCCTCTCTTAGCATCAATAGAACGCTGACCAAGATTGGTAGGCAGGTAGACATGTGTGGCATATATGGATGCCAGCACGTTTCAAGCAGGTATTGTCTTTGCCTTGCACCGACATAGCGGAGATGGACATCATCGTCAAGGGTCTGTCTCCCTGGACCCTAGCACCATGCTCAGCTCATGAGACTCCAAAATATCATGATGCCACTCCGGCGGTGAGATGAGAAGGAAGGCAGGCCATCATCCGCACCCCCTCATGCGATCCGACAGCGCATCGGCAGAGGAATGCCGCCAGTGTTTTCTTGGCCGACGAAGCCCCGTGCCGGCCAGATGCTGATTGTGCTTAGGAGTTGGCAATGAGTGGCTCGTGGCGTTTTGAGTTTTCGGTTACTTCACAATCGGTGGAGAGGCCATGATGGCATGTTATGTTAGGATTGCGATTGTGGCTCAAAATTTGCTTGGTGCGGGCCTGCTTCCCTTAGCTGTGATGGGATCTCAATTGCCTAGGTACTACATCTCAGGATTGAAATATAAAAGATGAGAAAGGACAAGCGGTGTTCAACCTGGCCATTCGATGTTCTTACTTTGGCTGGCGTCCGGGGAAAGTCCGTCTGTGGAGATGCCGAAGTTTCTTCGTTGGTCCCAGACAGATCGTAGGGCTGATTCGAGTGTATCGATGTTTGGTAGTCCTAGTAGCATCAGAGCCATGGGCCCTGATTTTCCATGAGACTAGAGTCCGACCGGTGATGTTTTGGACCTTGGCTAAGATATAGTCAGCGGACTGACGTCGGCTCTTTGGTGCAAGTGCATCCATGGGAGAGCCTGCTTGCATCATTGCCGAGGCCATTTACAACATAGGTAATGCGCTGGCTCTGCAGCACCGGAGGTTATGTGGTGCACGAGAAGAAGCAACATTGGCATTGCTCAGCATCGTTACAATGTCAATGTCCGTCTTCTTGCGCACAGCAAGTGCGTCCATACCGCCCTGACGAGGGCTAGTACCTCCTCGATTCACCACGGTGCCTCCCTGAATCCCGCTCCCTGTCTCTCTCGCGATGACTACCTCGGTCGCGATCAAAGTCCCTGTCACGCCCTCGATCGCGGTCCCGCTCGCGGTCTCTCGCCGCGTCCTCGTATCGGTCTCTCTCCCGATAACCGCCTTCTCTCCTGTCCCTCCTCTCGGCCTTCTTCCTCTCCTCCTCTCTCCGGTAATCGGCAAGCTTAGGAGGCCGGCCATCGCGCTTCTTCGCACCGCCGTGGTTCCACTGCCCCAGGTCCTCGGCGTCCTGCAGCTTCTTCGCTCCTAGTCCGAGTTGGTTCTGCCGCCTCTCCCCCGCGGCCGCCCTCGACGGCTTGGGCCCCCGCATCTTCCCATCCCACCCCATGCCCCTCAGCAGCGCCGCCCCGAACTCCCCATCCGGTATGGCGTCGTAGTCCTCCATCGTCGCGTCGGCCCCAACATGCTGCGCCACGTCATCCTTGTAGGCGCTGTCCTCTGACGGCCGAATCGTCCTCTCCTCGGACGCGCGCTTCTTCCCCAGCAGCGCGTCGAGGGCCGCCTCGTCCGCCGTCTGCGGTTTCACGGCCTCGGCCGCCGGCGACGCAGACCGTCGACGTTCCCTGCCGTCGTCACGCCCGGCATCGCCGGTCCTCGCACCCTCCTCCTCGTCCTCGGCCTGCTGCTGTCGCGGCTTCGTCACCGTGAGACCCCACTTGATGTCCTTCTGCGCGTCCGCCGGCTCCGTGTCCTTGCCGGCCCCAGCCTGCGCGGCCTGCGCCTCGGCGGGCAGGAGGTTCTTGCCGCCGCGCTTGGCGCGGAGCTCGGCCTTCCAGTCGCGGTTCGACTGTTTCGTGATGACCAGGTCGCGGGGCTTCTTGCGGGACGACCTGTCGGCGTCCGAGTTGCCGCCCAGCTCGGAGATCGCTTCGTGGCGGTGGGCGCGCCCGTCGTCCGAGTCCGAGTCTGAGTCGTTGCCTAGAGCCGGGGCGCGAGACCGTTTGCCTAGACGAGAGGGCGGCGGTGGTCGGCTGGGTTTGGACGAGGATGAGGACGACGAGTTCTTGCCAAACGAGATGGCTATTCGGGGCGCGGAGGGGGGTTTGTGGTCTGGCATTTTGGGCGGTCTAGTTGGGGGTAGGGGGGGATGATGATGTTGGTGATGTCCAGATGTCGAATCGCGAAATCTTTCGAGCAGGAGCTACGCTTCGACGCGCTGCATGGGTACGTCACTTGAGCAGAGTTGATGTATTACATAAGCCCCTTTGGAGTGCGGTCTGGGCGCACGGGTGCATTGACTGGGCCCCAGAAAAAGAGTTCCCACACGTTACACCGCCGCCTCTACTGAGGAGCTTGGGCACGGATTGCCGGTGGAGGAGGGGCAGAAATGCCGAGGGGCACATCCCGAGGATACAAGGTCACGAAAGCAACAGTCGAACAAGAAACTCGGTTACACTATGGCGTGGGTTTTTCTTCTTCTGAAACCTGTGCGGTCTATATGTGGCCTCCCAACGTATATGTAGTTAATGTATGGTTTTTCGTTTGACGCTTGTCGCTACACTTAGAAGGCGAAGACCTGGTCGGCCAGCTTGCTGACGGGGCGGGCCTTCTCGAAGCCGAGTGTGACGGCCGTCTTCTTGAGGCCGCTGATCATCGGGGGAGGACCACACAGCAGAAGCTTGACGTCGGGAGCCGCCTCGGGCAGCCATTTCTGTAGAATGTTAGCGTAAACAGCGCGCAGCAGCGGGGGGCACGAGCGCAACTCACGGTGATCATGTCGGCCGTAACGTAGCCGACACCGCCGGTCCAGCCCTCGGGGGCCTTGTCGAGCACGTAGTGGACGCGGAAGCCGCTGTCCTCCTTGGCAAGGGCGTCGAGGTCCTCCTTGAGAAGAATGTCCTGCTGGGTGACGTTGGCGAAGATGAGGTCGACCTGGGTCGTGTCACCGGCAGCGCGGCCGCGGATGATGGCGCGGACGACCTGGAGCATGGGCGTGATGCCCGTGCCGCCGGCAATCATGCCGAAGTGGCGCACCATGTTGGGGGTGTAGACAAAGGCGCCCTTGGGGCCCTTGACGCGGATGGGCTGGCCGACCTTGAGGGAGGCCATGTGCTTGGAGATGTTGCCCGTGGGGTACGACTTGATGAGAAGGTCGAAGTAGCCGGGCTGGTGGTCGCCCGAGATGGGAGTGTAGGAGCGAACAATCTCCTTGTGGGTGCCGTCGGGCTGCGCGAGGACCTCGCCGATCGAGATGTGCTGGCCGATGGGGAGGCCGAGGATCGAGGTGGGCGAGGGGAGCGAGAAGCGGTAGCTGGTAGGTCAGCACGAGATCATGGCAGTCAGAGGGGCCGCGAGGACGTACATGGCGACATTGTGGGAAATGATGGTCTTCTCCTTGAGCTCAAACTCTTGGTAGACGTCGGGCTTGAGAACCTTCTTGATCTCTGCACAAGGCGTCAGCAGCGGTCTCGAGAATTGATGCCAGATACGGATGCTCCAACGTACTCAGGCTGAAGAACTTCCAGCTGCCCAGAGCAAGCGCCACGAGAACGGTATAGGGGGTCCATTCGCGCTTGACGATGAGGGTGCCCACGATCATCAGGACGACGGGGATGTAAACCCCGTCGACAAACTTCTTCGAGCCCAGTGCGTCGGCCATGGTGCAGGTGAGGGCACGTGTATGCTTGATATGGCCTTGTTGGAGAGCGAGTGCGGGAGCGGATTGGCAGGGCAAAAAAGAAGCGAACGAAGTGAAGCCGCAAAAGTTGCGATCGTAAGATGCGCCCAGGGTAGTGATGCCCAGACCACCTAGATACCTTAATTTGGCGCAGACGAGCAGTTGTGTTGAATTCTGCCGGTGGCTCTGCCGAAGCGGTCAGTCCAGCTCTGGGCTCGGCCGAGTGCGGAATCTCGGAACGCTCAGCACTTACCTCGCCTTTGGCACCTTCTAGTGGCAGCACCTGGGAAATGCCCCTCCATCCTACAGTCAAATGTACCAACTGATTCGGATGAAGCTTCTACGGAGAGGCGCAATGTCAACTTCGTCCACCATAGTACGCGAAGATGAAAGCTGCTGTCATTCCTAGCCAAAGCTACTTGGGTCTGCTTCCCGTTGGCTCAATACTATCCAGCAATTCATCACATGCTCCATCACCAAGTCCAACCATCGCTTTTGTGGTGACGCATTTCTTGACGTTCATGGCCCCTCTTCTGCCCGGATCTCTCTCGGCACGGAATGATCGAATCATTGACGCAAGCAACACCCATTTCAAACAGGATAGCACGATTGGGCACAGTATTCCCCAGACACCATTCTCCCTTCACGATGGAAATTATATTCAATCGTCGTAAATCTGCAGCCACTTCAGCTTGTGCCTGATGCGCTTCCATGTGAATGGCATTTGGCAATTAATTTGTCGATGCATTCATGTGGTGCTCTTCCGAGAGTTCAACTGCTTGACTTCTGAACCAAGCATCTGATGGCTGCTCCCACCCTCCGCATGAACATTTTGAGGAGGCTTGTATCTCGACAGATCCTGTCAACATTGAAGCTATACCAGTCGCTCGCTTCGAGGGACTTCTTCAAGGGTTCCCGTTGGGCAGGACGTTTCCCGCTTCTTATTAAAAGAATCGTTACCCAACATGGCCCCCGCTTCAAAGCATTTGCAACGCTTGTCCAGTGGCAGTGTGCACGCTTGCTTGAGAGATGGCTCGGGTCCCATGAGGATCGAATCGTGGCCTTTCAAATTCAGATCAAATGTTTGAAGATCCATGGGAGACTAGTAGTCGTCAGATCTTTCCAGGAAATGAGAGACTGCGGAACCCTGGGTCGGCAGCCATGGGTTGGGCGCAATGCAAAACCAGCTTCTCGAAACGTCGCAGAATGTATGTATCCTTGAGCTACTTGTTCAAAGAAGGGAATAGTAAGCCTCTCAGATTTGACAGGAGCACACGAGGGCTGCCCCAGACTGGTACTGTGTTGGCTGCATCTTTGGTCTCCTTAACCTGAGGCTCGGGTTCTATACATTTACGTGGGCAAAAATCTAGGTGCAGGCACTGTGAATCATTCATTTTATAAGTTTTCAACTTGCCAGCTCCGCAATACTCCTGACACAACCATCACGTCCTGATTGTAGCTCCTGTGGACCCCAGCCACCCTCAGCATATGATTTCGCGTACTCTGGAGCCCGATAGCTCGAACTGCCTTGGGTGGGGGGCTCGCCTTGCTCAGTGATCGAATTTTGCTTGCGTTTCCTCCGCAGTAAATACACAACTGCGATAGTGGTGCCGCATATCAAAGCCAGACCACCTAGAACACCACCAATGATCGGACCTAGTTGTGTCTTGGACTCACTCGACGAGGAAGCGTCCTCAACTGGCGCTGAGGAGGCTTCTGTGTTACGTCTTGACGTTGCAGGTTCTGTATTATGGGAATTCTGTGCCTCTGTCAGAGGTCTTCCGACGGAATCTGTAATCGCGGTCGTCTGGGATGGCGTGGATATAAAGTTTTCGCTTGTGGTCACAGAGGACTCGGTGCTCGAAGTTGCATCTTCCGTTGGAGTCGGGCTGATGAAATAGTGATCGGTCCCAGACTTAGCGCCGCAAGCAATGTATGAGTAGGTCTGATCGACGCCTACTGTGAGCACGGCTGTAGAGCAGAAGTCCCTGAGGCTATGTATCGAGAACTGTCAGTTCACCAAGGTACTCCATCGAATGCGAATATACGAAGTCATCGCAGTCCCATACGGAAACTAAGACATACCAGGAGAAAGTTGTCAGATCAGGCCGGTCCGTCAGACCACATCCCGTGGAACAGTCATGATCATCGAAACAACTTCCGGCCAGCCCACAGTCGCTAGCCGACAAGACTGTTGTCGGACAGAATCCCCAAAGGCCATTTTGGACATCTATGCGACAATTGTATCCAGAATTTGCGGTTCTCGGTCGGTCCGGATCTCCTTTGTCGTACCCGCAAGTTGACAGTTCGGTCACGGCTGCCCTCTTCTGCAAAAGACGAGTGGCGTTCGCAGCAGAACCCGAATTTTCAGAAAGGGCGGCCGTCACGGCATAGGTTTGGTGAAAAGGTTTGAAGCCAGAGCATCTTGCAAGTACGTTGAGAAACATGAAAAGAAACACTACGCGATCCATAACTCGGTTCATCGTCTGGCGACAGCTCGAGGATGGACCACAAGTTCAAGAACCATCCAAGACTTTCTGCAGCAGACAGCACAGGTCAAAAAGGAGGCGGGCTAAACCACGTCCCTGTTCGAAAGGAGGACATTTGATACCCACTCCTCACGCAGAAGGCGTTGGGTCTAGGTCACTTGCACTATCCTCGGCTCGCCACCTACTATCCATCACCAACCGAGCCGTGATAGCAATCACCGACACAAGATCAAGAGTCCTATACAGCCCAGAGAGCTGAAGCCGCATCAGTATTTACAATATTTCTTTCACCAATATAGTAGATGACATGTCTAGACAATATAGAGAGAGATTGCGAGCTTTGGGGGCTTCACAAGAGAAGTCTGACAGATGTTGGGACGACGTGTGAGAGTCAGTGTTTTCCTCACCCTGTTAACCGTTGACACTCAATCTGCAAGAGACAATAGCGCTATCCCTGACACACTGCCTGTGGGCTGTTCAAGCATTGCGGCGTCTATCGTAAAACCTGGATTGGCCAGATAAGAAGCGTTCCGTGGATTTGGTAAATCAAGCGCCAGGGTTGTGCTGCACCAGGATGGGCTCCGCATCTCGCCATCAAACACACTTCCTCAGACAACTTTTCATGAAGCCTCTGGAATATGGCCATTGACTGATGGATTCGTTTGTTGCATTCATCCGCAGGACTCTGTTGCTAATGCTGTTTCTTTTGAGATGCATCAATCTGGACGAAGAGAGGTAATCCTGATCGTATATCGAACCATTGATCTCGACGCCTGGGTCATGCTGGTGCTGCTGTTGCTCATATCATCACAGCGTTCCGTTCGTTGGCGCTAATTCTCCTGTCACAGTGCGGATGCAACCTGGACAGGCTGCCAGTCGGACAAACCTGTAGGTTGTGCCCCCTGAATTTACCTAGGCCACCCAGCACCCAACGGCTGGCCCATGAAGTCAAAATAGGTAGAATTCACAGGCGCATCATGTTTTTGTTCTCCTACGTAGCAGCCTGGTGCGTTGTTTGATCATACCTTCCTTTCTTCACTGATTTCGGTCATGCCCGGACGTCAAATCCATCCGTCGCCATGCACCACGACCGCCGGTTCCTGCTCTTGATGGTGCCAGTGGTGATCTTTTTGTTGTTGGCAGCAAGCCTTTACCTCGGCAGTGATCACCTGACGCTCATCTCTGGCCTCCATGTTCCGTTCCTGAGTCACTGGCAGCCGGAAAATCAACCTGAAAGCATCACGTCATCAAGTCTCCCAGACAGTGATGCCACATTTACGTCTCTCCCCGTACCGAGCAGTACAGTGCTGCCACCGGCACGAGTAGATAATGGTTCGTGAACTCGGCCTTGCTCATCAGTTGTTTGAGAAGATGCAATCTGACAGTGCCACAGGAACGGTTCTTACAGCAGAGAAGATCCGACCCTACATAGACTCCATTCTCGACCCCGAGTCAACGGCTCTGCCGCGCTTGGGGTGCCCCCGCGTGAATAGCACGCGATATGATGTCTTGAGAAACATGAGCGAAGCAAATGACAACCACGTCGATTACTACTTCGCTTTAGACTTGCGCAACTGCCGCGACCTCCTGCCGCGGCTTCTAGGTAGCATCGTCGAGGTGATGCGCTTCCTCGGACCAGACCGATGCGCCCTGTCGATCGTCGAAGGGCATTCTCCTGACGGAACGGCAGACATCTTAGCGGCATTGGCACCTTTCCTGCGACGAGACGGCTTCTCTTACCACTATCAGTCTTCGGACATCAATCCAGGGACAGGCTCAAGGATCCTGAAGCTCGCCAAACTGCGGAACCTGGCGCTGGAACCTCTGCTGAACCACACCTATCGCACATCGGCCAACACGACGGTTCTTTTCATCAACGACGTGGCCGCATGCGCTGAGGACCTCCTCGAACTGGTGCTTCAGTGACGAAAACTAGACGCCGACATGACTTGCGCACTGGACTGGACATATGTCGGCCGCGATCCCACATTCTACGACGTCTGGGTCGCACGCGGCATCAACGGGGACTCTTTCTTCAACATCCCTCCTAACGGAAGCTGGGACTACGCGTGGAACCTGTTCTGGAACCACCCGCAGACCAAGGCACGCCTGGATTCCAATGTCCCTTTCCAGGCGTTTGCCTGCTGGAACGGCGCCACGGCCTTCACAGCTGCGCCTCTCCTCGACGGTCTGCGGTTCCGCAACGTTCACAAGGGGGAATGTGCTCAAGGCGAGCCGCAAATGTTCTGCAAGGACCTCTGGCACAGAGGCTTTGGCAAAATCGCTGTGGTGCCAGCCGTCAATCTGGAGTATTCAGACGAAAAGGCCGAGAAGCTGAAGAAGCTGAAGGGCTTCACGTCCGATCTCGTCAGACACCAGACCGAAGAGGACGCCAAGATCGAGTGGGCCGGGCCACCGGAGAAGGTGAAGTGCATGGAGGGTTGGCAGAACCAGTTTTGGCGACCGTGGAACGAGACATTGACGTGATAAGACGGATGAGTGATGTATAAAAATCGATGGATGCAATGCGAATTCGTGCGGCAAGAAACCGAATCGCGTCCACCACATGCCTCGTGGTGAACGTGATCTCCGATGGCAAGCCATGACTCCACGCGACCGAGACCGGCCCGGTCCAAGGACCGGAAAGGGGGCCCGGCGCTATGACCGGAGGGGGATGAATCATACCTTTCCACGCCCTATGCAAACACACGATTGAGGGGTCGGAGGGGTCAGCGATATAAAGAGGCTTCGATGAAGTCTCCCTCACCTCCCCTGGACAGTTTAATTTTCTCGCAAAAACCGGCAATTGTCGTGCTTCCAGTCAGCCCAAGGTCGTTGCGCTTGGTCTAGTGTGTGCGCAGGAATTACCCACCCAATGGCGACAGAACTTCAGACCTTCCACAGTCCGAGGGAGGCCTCGGCTGGAGCCGATGTTGAGGAAGCCGAATCTCTCGTTCCGACTCTCCCTTCTTCCGATAGGGGAGCGCCGGCCTTGAAATTCCTCTTCGGAGCCTTCGTGATTGAGGCTTTGCTCTGGGGTGCGTTCCCCCTGGCTCGATTTGCTACAGCCGCCTTTTCCCATGTTTTTCTGTTTGGCTAATCCATCTGCTCGTCCGCAGGCTTCCCACTCTCATATGGTGTGTTCCAGGAGTATTATGCCAAACACCCAAACTTCGAGGATGAGCATGACAAGATCGCCGTCGTCGGTACCTTGGCCACTAGCATATACTTTTTGGGGGCACCCCTCGTGACACCTCTCGTCAAGCGTTTCCAGCACTGGCAGAGACACATGATCATTTGTGGCTTTCTCTGTTGCATTGCATCGCTCGTCGGCGCCTCCTTTGCCACTTCCGTTTCGGGTCTCATCGCCACTCAGGGCGTGTTGTACGGACTGGGCTTTACTCTTCTCTACTTCCCCGTCTTGCGCATGCTCAATGAATGGTTTGTCACAAGGAGAGGCCTGGCATACGGTGTCATGTTCGCTGGTGGCGGCTTCAGCGGCGTCGGCTTCCCGTTCCTCCTCCAAGTCCTTCTGGCCAAATACGGCTACCAAACCACGTTGCGGGCCGTGGCTGTGGGACTGTTCATCGCCGTACTCCCAGTCCTCCCAGTGCTCAAGGGGCGCCTGCCAGTCTCGCATCACGGCGCTCTACGTGGTATCGATGTCAGCTTCTTCAAGCAGCCGTTGTTCTACGTCTTTGCCTTCTCCAACGTCGTCCAGGGCCTGGGTTACTATATCCCAGGCCTGTACTTGCCGACCTACGCGTCTAGCATCGGACTCTCAGGAACAATGGGTGCGCTGATCCTGTCGGCCCATAACCTCGCAACTACGTTCGGACAGGTCGCCATGGGCTACCTCTCGGATCGAGTCCACAATGTTCTCGGTCTTGTCTTCGTATCTACCTTCGTCTCAGCGCTGGCGAGCTTCCTCATCTGGGGCTTTGCCGCCAACCTTGGAACGCTACTTGCCTTCGCCTTGGTGTATGGCTGGTTTGCAGGCAGCTTCGTCATCCTGTGGCCAAAGTTTGGATCGATCATGTCGGATGACCCAGGACCTGTCTACAGCATGATGGCTTTTGGAAAGGGCATCGGCAATATCCTGACGGGCCCGATCAGCGCGCCGCTGATGAGTGGGCCTGTCGAAGCCGGGTATGGACTGAACGAGTTTGAGCCGCTCATTCTGTACCTCGGATCCATGATGCTGCTATCTTCTCTGGGCATCGCAGGCTGGCCTGTTCGTGTGCGGTAGGCGAGCCATACCTTGCTGTCTTGTCGGGGTTAGATATCTCCCGCGAGGGCGTTGATCAGGAGCATGGAGATCGACTGCGAGCGTCCGGACTAGTTGATATCCGAGCTGAGAAGGGAGAATGCAGCAAAACGAGGGTGTGTTGGCAGGTTAATAGAGAGACTCTAGACAAGCAAACATCTTGTACTTTGTGCCACTTCTCTCCCTTCACAGAAGCCACAACTGTGTTGTGGCCGTGACAAGACCTGGGTCAGGGTGATACGCATCGTCAGAACACCAGGGGTAGGACTGTATGATGTCCCTAAGGCGGTACCTTAGATGGTGGAATCTAAGTTTTGAATTCAATTCTAGAAAGCCCTGCGACCTGCCGTACATGGCCGGAATATGAAATGGCAGGGCACGTGATCAATCCGGGCGTTCCTGCTCAGACGCACCCAAACCAAGATCAACTCAGCATCGGCAGTGAAAGACGCAACGAGGTTGCACCTGCCCTGCCTAGCATGCCAGACCGCCTTTGCTTCTCGTGGTTTGCCAGCCGGGCAATTTGCTCTTGAATTGAGTTTCGTAGCCAAAGGGGCGAGCAAAACCGAGCCTCACACTCACTCGCCTTTTTCCCACCCACCCTTCGCTACATCTCGCGGACTCGCTCGACCATTCTCGGTACCAAGGCATCAGATTAGGACGGACAGACAGGCAACCAGGCGGTCGGCAACATCAACACCATCAGTACCAGCGCATGCGGCAGTGGCTTGTCGCACCCTTGGCAGCGCCATTGGGCGTGAGGGGGTGCGCCCACTCGACCCCTGCGGAAGATCACTTGGATCACCACTCTGGCGACTTGCTTCGCCTGGAAAGCCCCCGAAAATCTCCCCGGCGACCAAGCGCAAACCGCTGCATGCTGCATTCCTACCCCCCTCGATTGCTAATCCGTTACCTGTTCCTGAGTGTCTGTCGCTCGCTGGTCTCATTTTGTCGTCTGGCCGGCACAAATAACATCTGCTTTCGTGGACGGGAATTCACGCGGCCCAGAATGCGCCGCAGACGTGAGCGGAGAGAACATCTATTCTAGTCCCGGCGACTCGTTCTCAACCCCAATTCAAGGGTCCTCCATACGATGGGGTGTCTCCCTCTTGGCAGTACTGGCACCGGCAACGACACCGAAATGGTGTTCGCACGTGGATCACATCAGGGTGACAAGACGGGGTCAAACACGAGCGACCAGCAAAAAGCAACCAGGGCGTGGCCTGTCCGCGCCGTTTCGTATCCGTATAGCAGCTGACATGTCTCCCGATTAGCTCTTCAACACAAATCCCGAGGACTCGTCATCAGTAAAGCTTTACAAAATCTCCGCTTGAGAATAGCATCAATTGGAAACACAGCCCAGAGGGCGGGCGCTGCTAAGGGTCCCTCCTAACTGATGAGGGCAAGCGCCTGTACATACGACACCAACATTCCGAGCGGGCAAGGCGATGTGGGAGGGGGCTACAATCAACAACCCAGCAACGGGTCGACATACCATACCAAGCGCCGCCAGCTGCCCCTCCCATCTCCCTTCGACATCATCGGTGGATGTGATCGATCGCATCATCGGCCTGTGCTCCCCAAGCCCAGCACAAGCCAGACCGGCAGACTGCTGGCTGACAGGCCAAACACCACCCGAAAGCCTAAAAGGAAGCCCAAAGACGACCCCTCGCCAGGGCCAAGGAACGGCTCAGTCTTGTCTCATTGGCGACTGCACTACGGCGCGCTGGTCTCAGCCAGGGAACCCCCGCCGCTCCGTGTTCCATTGGCTGCATGCAGACGGGGTCGGAAACAGGATGCCAATCCATAGCATCATCTCTGCATCAGACCAGGCTGCCAGCTTTCTCCCCCAATTCCCATCCAAGCCCTTCAAGCCCGTACCATCTTTCGATCCCGGAATGCCTGTCCGCCACCCCTGGTCCTAGTACTGACTGTTAGCGTCTTGCCTGTCGTCTCCGTCTCCTCCTCGACCTTCCCGGTCCTGGTCCTAGTCCTGATCCTGTCTGGTCTTGGTGTCACTGGCGGACTTTCCAAGCTTCCTCGAGACATTTCTGCTAGACACTAGATAGACTTCCAAGCTCCCACGCCATCGACGTCTTGGATGTGACCTTCCCTTCGTCTTTGTGCTCAATCCTTCAATACCCAGACCACACCATCTTCCGCCTACCGTGAACCTTACATCGTGCATCAACATCAGCCGCCCCCCTTTCTATGCCACTCAGCTTCTATTAAGCGCTGACGGCCCACACCCCTCGTCTGTTACTCTCCTGTCATGGAGCGATGATTCATGGCCTGAGCCTTTTCCCTTGAGCTCATCGGCCATCTGGGCCTGACCAGGCCGAGATCAGCATCTGCTGAGGCAGCAGTAGCAATTCAACTCGAATCTTCACGCCGTCTGCAGCCCATCTGGGATCGTCAACATGGAGTCTGTTCTCGCCAGCCGACCAAACCTCCCCGCTCTGCACACTGGCAACCACGACCACCATGGCCACCATGGCCATGCCCGTAGCAACTCCGATTACTCGGGCTCTGCCCCGCCTGCTTTCGCGGCGAAGAAGCGCGGCAGCTTCCTGTCAAAGACCTTCAAGAGCTTCAGCAGCCTGTCGTCCCTCGAATTGACGGCCGAGGAGGCTCCATCGGGGTCACAGACACCCCCGCGTCGAGTTCTCACGAAAACCCCCACTCGCAGCTCCTCCATCTTCCATCGCATCAGTCGCCGACCCTCCAAAGACTCGACTGCGAGCTCCCATACATCGGAAACTTCAGGCAAGCTAGCAACAATGAAGGTTATCAGGCATGGTCCTCTCAAAACCGATGCCAAGCTTTGGAAGTCGCGCGCCGAGTATGTCGTGTTGACTGAGACGTGCCTGCTCAAGTTCAACAGTATAGACGCTGCGAGAGCAACATTTGTTGACATAGGAGGACAGACGAACAGATTGAGCAGGGCGTCGACGACAGCTTCTCTCGGACAAGACACAACATCCGCCGAGCCAAGCCTTCAGATTCCCTTGCGTCGCATCATAAACATTTTCAATGAGGAAGGCTCGAGTCCTCATTTCGGCCTCGATGTCTGGTGGTCTGAAGCACCACCCGCGGTCTCCTGGGCGAACAACAAACTGTTTTTCGGAATGCCCCAAGAGAGGAACGAATGGATGGCTGAAATACGCCAGGCCATCAGGGAATTCGTGGGCAGGTCCTCTGTGCCCGGAGGCATCGTGGCGGCCAATGTCGAGGCAAGGATATACAACCTCGTAGCGGCCGAAGAGCCCATGTGCCAGGGCTATCCTCTGGATATATTTCCCGTGGTCCAGAGGACCTTCCAACCTCGAGCCAAGGCTGGTGACTCCGACGCTGCGAAGAAGCTGCGTGATGCGTCCTCGTACTACCTCTTGCTAGGTCTGAACAAGTGCTACCTGGTTCGCGTTTCCAAAACTTCAGCGTACAAAGCCCCGCAAGACCTGGAGATCAACACGGTGGTGTTTGGCATCACATCACTCGTGCGTCTCAAGGCAACCATGGTTCCCCACGAGGAACGCTTCGTGCTGGGGTTTAGGTAAGTGAACGCAACACTGCACCACGGCACCGACTGTACTGACAGGTCAAGGATGCCTTGCGAACCCGAAAAGCGCTTGGAGCTCGCTAGTCGCTGGTACCGGGAGATTGTCATGACCTTCATGAAGGCCGATCGAGCAGTCAAACCAGCCTGGCCCCAACACTTACAGAATGACATCTTTGAGATCAAGGGCTTGACAGCGCAGCTTCATCTACCCGCTGGCCAAGATTTCGGCGGCCTGAAGAGGACGCTAGAGGCCTACTGCGCGACTTACGGATGCCACGTTCCGGATTGGACAGCAAACTGGAAATGTGAGAGGCGAGAAAACAGTCCTGAGTTCCGCCTGCTTCCTTCAAGCTCTCCGGAGGGGTACTCGGCCTTCCAGCTTCTCGCCGTATTCAGAGCGCTCCGGTACAATGATTACTTCAGGTCACTGTCGTTCAGAGACGTAGACTTCAGTTCCATGTGTGGACGATACGACCTAGTCCACTATGATGACTCCATCGCTGATGTTTCTCGCAATGGTAAGTGCCCGAGAAATCTCGCTCCGCTGTCAATCTGACGCCCGTCTAGGCTACGTAATCGATAGTGTCCATCGAGAGATCTTGCGAAGCTCACCGATGCTCTTCCAGGAGCTTCACGCTGTTGCGTTCACCTCTGGTTCCATCAGGAGCATCGATCTGACGAATGTCCTCGCCCCGCGACGCATTGCCTCGGCGAACTCTCGAGCCCGATCTCTGCCTTCGTCCGGCTCAAACGAGCTGCCAGAAGTGGCGCGACCAATTCTGTTACTACTAAGAACCCAGAATATTACTCTCGATACCCTCATCCTTGGCGGCAACCCTCTAACCCAGGGCGAAGTAGACGAGCTGGGTATGTTCTTTGAATCAAGGAATCAAAGGAAAGGCCCTATCTGACGCACATTATAGTGACAGTGCTCAACATGCCCGACACTTTCAGACACCTCGATGTCTCACGATGCAGCCTTGACGAACGTAGTCTTGAAGAGATATGGGACGCGCTCCCGGAACAAAGCTACAAGATGGAGGTCCTTGACATATCACACAATTTTGGGAACGTCGACCACGTCCTCATCCGGAACAGCCTGTGCCACTTCGTTCGCCTCCGCAAGCTTAGCATCGCCGGCAATTGCATGAGTCAGTTTACGGACTTTCTGTTCTACGATGAAACTATAATGCGCTGGCAGCTTGAGGAACTGGACCTTTCGGACATCAAGGTTTGTTCTCTATCTACACTAGTGAAACTACATTCTGACGAACCGATAGCTGAGCGACGAGACTACGATGATCCTTGCTGCATATCTGGAGATGCCAGAATCCAATTGGTTGAGGAGGCTTGATCTTAACAACTGCGGGCTGAGTGGCTCTATGGCGGCTACGCTGTTTAGGAGCATGGGTCAAGGCCGCGAACTGATATGCGCTATCAGTGGCAACCACCTGGAAGATGGTGGTGACGACCTCGCTAATGCTATCGGCTGCAACTTTGGCCCTCGGATGCTCTTCGTTGATATGGTGGAGTATCGCGAAGAGACCAACTTCATCAAGCTCATCCGTGCCCTGGCCGTCAACAACACGATCAACCTTCTCAGCCTTGTCGGTACCTCGACCGCCGGGCAAGTCAGCGAAGAGGCCTGCGCCGCCGTGTCCGACTTCTTTGCAACCAACACTTCTGTCTGCTTTCTTGACCTGTCCGGCTTTTCTGCTAAACTTGACGAAGGCCAGCTTGGCCTTGGCTTCTCTCGCTCCCTCGCTGGCTTGGCGCAGAACACGACCATCCACCACCTCCGCATCCGCAATCAGAAGCTCAATGTGAATATTGGCGACCTTGCATCCGCAATCGCCCGCAACGTCACATTGATGACCCTCGATGTTCAGGACAACGGCTTCAACCTCTCTAATGTGACGCACATGGCTCGCAGTCTGGAGGAGAACAAGTCGATCCAAGAGTTCCGTCCCTTTTCCGAGGCCGAGCTTAACCGTACCATCAACAGCTCAATGCAAAGGGTTATCCTGCCCTCGCACCAACCTGAGCACCACCGCCGCCGGTCTTCCAAGGCAGCCGCTGCCGCCCGCGCAGCCGACACGCTTGCCGAGGATGCCAGTAAAGCTCTTGTCCAGGAACTCCGCGGCCAGTGGACTGTGAAAATGAAACAAATTGAGTCCATTGTCGAACGCAACCGCTCACTAGTCGCTCTTGAGCAGAACGGACGCACAATGCCTGGACACGATTCTGAAACTTTTGCGGAGGATCTTGTCGCATTATTCGGCGGTCTAGCCACCATCAAGCGAGAGAGGAAGTCTTCTACGGCGGGCGCTGGGCCGCCAACGCCACCTCTGGATGCCATACACGGAGAAGAGTACACCATAGGCACAGCGCCACATCACGTCACGAGGGACGAGGTCCTCGAGAGCCCAGCATCGGACACCCCCGGAGGAGGATCTTCAGGGCTACCGACTCCGCCAGAATGGGCCACAGCCGAGGAGCCCATTCAGGAGGTGACGGGGTCTGCGGAGGCGCTCGAGACTTTTGGGATCAGCGAGAAGAGAGCGGAGCAGTAATGCCAGCTTTTTTTGCTCGACAGAGAACACGCAGCGGATAATGACAAGACGATCTGATCGGCTAGAAGACGAAGACGTAAACGAAAGATGACGACTCGGGGTCCAGTGGAGTTTGGGAGTCTGAAAGTCCATGTTGTGGTTTTCTTGGAATTATGGAGTATAGCAAATCGATACCCTTTATTTGAATATAGAATGCATTTCTCGAGACGCTGCCAACACGTTTGGAGAAGAGAGACAAAAAGGGGTTATCGATGCGTTCATGCTGAGCTGATACAACGGAACACGGCACAGCAACGCTTGTTTTACGCGAGTTGTACTCTGTTTGTCCAGGCCGCAGCTCTCGCTGAAGGAATGGCCATTGTATCATAAGACCGGGGGTATATTATAGCATGATGTCGCGTCTGATGGCCATAAAAAGGGGGCCTGGAAATAGACGCACGCGCGCGCTGTCTCTCCAACTAGCTAACCCCCATTGCGCGAAAAAAGAAAAGTAGTTTCCAACCTTATTCAACATGCCGGGAGCCGAGGAGAAGAGGCTTTCTAAACCGACGTTGCCGCGCGCTCAACCTGCGGCATTGCCGGCACGTCGTTAGCCTCCTCGGGAATATCATTCGTCGTTTTTCCTACGCCTCGCTTCTCCGACCGGCCGTCCTTGTCGTCGACAGATCGCCGACTACCAATGCTCTTTCGCGTATCGACGCTTCGTCTGTCCGAACCGGCCCAGACAGCAGCATCGACGCCCTGCTTTGGCTTATCCTCGTCCTTGCGAAGCTTGCGCTCCGTTCCGACAACGGTGCTGACGTCGTCGCCACGCCTCACGGCAGCGAGTGCCCGCTCCGCCGTGTCGACACTTTGGAACGCCGCGTTCAGGCCGCGCTTCTTCTTCGCGCCGGCCCACCCACGAACACCGCCGCGATGCTTCTCGACCTGTTCTAATGCCTCCCACAGTTCACGCATAAGGCGCCAGCCTTGGAGGACTTCGTTCTCGAGCTCCTTCTTGTCAGCGCCGAGCTTTTGAGCCTCTCGCTGGCCCTGGATGATCCGAGCGCGGCGTATGACCCTATCGGGCTGTTTGTCGCGACCCGCTTGCTTGACAACGCCTTTGAGGGTGTACCCGACGGGACCGGCGATAGCAGAGAGATACTTAAGTACCAGGCCGCCGACACCCATGCCAGTTCCTTTGACAAAGCCGACGACGCCGTCCTTCTTCGCTCCTCGTACAGGAAGTAGTACAACACCGGTGGTGCCGTCCCAGATCCCGTAAACGAATTCTGAGCCAGCTGCTTTTAAGCCTGAGCGCATGCCTGTAACGCGTGTTGGCCTTCGGACGGTATCGTCACCATAGAGGCGCGGGGCGTTGTGGAAACCCTGCGCGATGGCCATCGAGAGGTCGACCGGTGCTTTCGCAAGGGCTTTGCCAGACTTCCCTAATCCACTACCAATATCTCCAGCGTACTCTTCGACGGGATTCTCCATCGTGGACGCAGTTTCAGCCGAGCTCATAGTATTTGTCGTGTCTCGTCCTTGGGCGGAGGGGCGTTTCGGCGTCTCCTTCTCTTCTGGAGTTTGGCCATTCGTCTCGTGCGGGTGTACGTTCTGATTAGTGATTCCGGTAGGCTTCTGCTCCTGTACTTTCCTGTCGACCTTGGCCTCAGTTTCTGTACGCTCTGGCTTACCGCCTTCTGTCGCCATTGCAGGGCTTTCCGCTTGGGCCGCGTTGGGTGGTGTCTTTTCCTCGGTCTCAAAGTCCGTCACTTCTGTACCCTTGGGCCCCTTGACTTTGGCTGTGGCGTGGTTCTGCAGCTTCTCGTCGGCAGCCGCGGCTTTGCGATTTCGTCTTGTCTCACGCATAGCCTTGAGCTTCTCTCTCTTCTTCTTCTTTTCGCTCCGCTTGTGCGACGTTTTGGCAATGCGATAAGGAACGCTTCCAACGCCGCCAAATAGATTACCGACACTGGTAACGATTGAACTGGCCATTCCAGTCACCGGTTCGCCTGGTCCCTCAAAGTCGTTCCATTCCATGTGTCGGATGAGCCTCAACTTTCTCCAGGACACCTGACCACTCTCGACAACCATGTCGGCGGCCAGTGCACTCAGCTTGACATCACTATTCTTCAACTTCCACACAGCCACTCGTTCGGGGAGGATAGAGCATCGCATCGAATCGACGCCGGAAAGGTTGAGATGATGGTGGAAAGATCGCACCGCGTTGGCGGCACCGTCGCCTTCCAGCTCGATGTCTCTGGCGATCTCCCCCACCTTTGCGCGTGCTTCGTCCGTCAGACAATACTTGATGCCTTCCGCTAGCTTCTCCGCAGAGAGGTTTTTGTAGGGAACAGGATCAGGTCCAGCGCCGGAGCTTCCCAGCATGCTACCCCAGAAATGCTGGTCGCCAAAGAAAGGCACGACCATGGTTGGTTTGCCGCATTTGAGAGCCATCGCAGTGGTGCCAGCACCGCCGTGAATGACGCATGCCTGTACTCGGGGAAACAACCAGTCGTGTGGCGTGTTCTCGAGCATATAAACGTTCGCGGGCACGTCGTCACCACCTAATCCACCCCAGCCCTTTGATAATAACACCCTGACACCAGCCAGCTTAACAGCTTCGAATATCATCTGGGTAAATTTGTCGGGATCGTCGACTACAATCGAGCCAAATCCGATGTAAATGGGCGTGTCGCCTCCCGCAAGAAACTCCTCTAAGTCGCTTGGAGGGGTGAATGTGGACGCGAGGTCGAGAAAGACGAACCCAGAAACGTCAATCTCGTCGCCCCAATCCTTCGGTTTAGGTACTAAGCCGGGACTCCAGAGATAGGTGAAAGGAACATGCAGGCGATAAGAAGCGCCTGGCGCCCAAAGAGTCGAGACAGGGTCGAGGTTCAGCGTTTTGGTGCGGAAATCATTGACGAGATCGCCCAGACCCTGCCAGACCATCATCTCGACCAAAGGGTACGAGATGAAGTTTGTGTAGCCAGGATCAACATTTGATCGTTTGATGCTGGCCAGCGGATGCGGAAAGGCTTGTGTCGGAGTATAGGGAAAGGTAAACATAAGATGAAGAGGAATACCGAGCGCTTCCGCGCAATGAACGTGGGCGAAGCTTGGCGGATTGGCAATAATGGCATCCGCAACGAACGGATCCTTTGCTCCCATCATTTTCAGGTTGTGAATGTCCTTTTCGTCATCGGTAGCGTTGATGCAAGCTCTCCAGAAACCTTCAAACATCTCCGCCATGGCAGCTCGTCTCTTCCCAATGTCACCGGCTTTTACTGCCTCAAGTGTGGGAATCATGCCAGGGTTCTTGACCATGAAGGCCATGAGCTCTGACGGGTCGCCTCCTACCGAGAAGAACTCCAGGCCTGAATCCTTCTCGACAAATTCTCGGAAGGCAGGGTGTGTTGCAATTCGAACTCGGTGGCCGTGCTCTTTGAGCACTTTGCCAATTTTCAGAAACGGCTGCGCATCTCCACGAGATCCAATGACCATGATGACAATGTTGAGATTCGGCCGGCGGCCGAGGGCTTCCGTCATAGTTGAAGCGGAAGAGGGTGGAGCAGTCGAAAGCCTGTCAACAGCTTCCTCCTCGGGTTCGGTCTTGTCTTTCGGGTCCACGATCTTCTTAGCAGCATGACCCAGAGCTTTTGCGAGATATCCAGTATTCGCTGTCTCTTTGACTGAAATCCGCAGGCGTCCATCTTTCTTGACTTTGCCCTTCGTCTTGTAGTTGTCGTTGCCGACATGAAAACGACGATATTGATCAATCTCACGCCTACGCTGGTCTCTCCTGGCTTGTGCGTGCTCCAGATGTGGTTGTGCATCACCAGGCGTCTCGTCTTCATCCTCGGACGAAGACGACGAGCTGGAATTGGAAGAGTCCGAGTCAACGGCATGGTTCCATTGTTGAGCATTGCTCAGATTCGCCTTGTTGATATAGGAGGTGCCTGCCCTTCGCGGGGCCCTTCGAGAACTGAAGGCTCGAGCTGCACCTGTTCCTGTGCGCCTGGGGAGATCGGTGCGCCACTTCTTGTCAACGCTGGGCCGGATAGGAGCGGCCGATGGCTCGGCTTGTGTAGACTCCTTGGTTGCTGTAGCCGCCGAAGGTTCTGAGGTGGTGGGTTTTGCTTGATTGTTGGGCGACACTGTTTCGGGGTTCAGGGAAAGGGTATCGGAATGAGGGCGTGGCGACGATGTTGAGATGGGAGACTGAACGGCCTCGGGAAAGACACCAGGGTAGATGATTCGGTCGGCCTCATCTTTAAAGACGTTGTGCGGGTGTCCATTCTGAACGATCTTCTCTATTCGCAGAAACTCGTCCTCTTGGTCGCGGCCTGATCCATTTTGAACCTTGTTCTTCTCTTGTGGCCCAGGAGAACTGCCCTTTGTATCTGCAATCGGAGGTGCCCACGGCATGATTAATAGTCGACCCTGTTGCTGTAATCGTTTTCTTGTTTCAAGCTGCGAGGTTCGTGTGTATAATGTTGCCACGAGGGACAGGTAAAATATTGGGTATCCGATGCTTGCTGGTGTGGTACCTAATCAATGCTGTCGCGTGCGGGACGTTGTCACCGATTCATGTTGTCACCAGTGCCAGGCTCTTTCGTAAAGAATCTAGTCAGAGGAGGCAAGGCGTACAGTAGATGGGTCGACTCTAATATCACACGGAAACTGTTGAGGGCAGGTTGAATGGCGTTGATCGGGGTCGCGGCTTCCGACGCGGGCGAGAGCAGGACCTGGCCTTGCCTTGCATTGGCTCAAAGCAAGCTTGCACTGAAAATATGCCAAACCCCAGCGCATGACATCACTACCCGAACTGCGGCTGCGCTAGCGAGAGGTGATCCCCTGCCATCTGTGCTCTGGAATGTGCTCCTACTGGCCACGGTCCCTGTGGCTTGGGCACATGCCCCTGGCGTTACCGGAGCGAATGGCCCGGGCGGCGGATGTTATCCTGCTGGGTCCGCCCAGCGCTGGACTGATTCGTTCTCGGGGCACGGTAGGGAGACAAGAGAGCACTCTCTCCCCACCTTTAGCGTTCAGTGTGAGCAAGTACCGTGACGGGGGGTTTGTTTCCAGCACTGCGACGTTGTGCTGTTCATCCGCCGAGGCGCGGAGTGGCCCTGAAGCCACGTCAAGCCATCCATCACTGGCCCAGACGAACACATTCGCGGCCTGTCGCCTCCCCCAGCATGATCTTTGCGCACAGCCACATTTGAGGATTCGTCACCATGGTCTGGGGCGTCTGGGGCGCCGTCTCATCTTCACACCGATCCAATGCCCCACCTCAATCGCCAGGTCTTACTTGTACACTTCACTGCTGCATCCGACATTATCGCATACGCAAGCCAAGCGTCTTGGTCGGAAGTGCTATCTAAAGCCACAAGGCGGTTCCGCTCGATGGGCGACCGATCTTGCTGGAGCTTGCAACCTTACCCCAGACGCCACATGTCATTCTCAGAAATTGCACGTTTTTCCTAGGTACGGTGCCTTAGCCATGGCCCTTTCCAATAAGCCTGTCAGTACTTCAGCGTAGTACGTTGGAGCATTGCACCAAAGAACCAATAGGTGCTGAATTACTCCTGCTCCTGGGTCTGGACCGTCTCCGATTAGGCCTGCTGCGACGGACTGGAGTGAAGGCGGCGGTCGCGCCACAACGCGTGACGGACAATTTCCTAGGAGAGATCAGTCACATCATGGGATGCAGTCTCACGCAAATCAAGATTTCCCGAGGCCGGCCTATCATATTTCATCCTCATGCCTTTCATTGCTGCACCAGTAGTACCATGTCGCGAGCCGTGTGACGACCCGCTGGTTTCCAAAACAAGATCCAGATGCCGTTGCCCAAGTCGCGCGAGACATCGCTGCCAAACCCCACCCGTCTCTGTCATACCTAGTGCAACCCCTTTCCCTTCTGCCGTCCCACCCGCCTTGGCTGGGTCGCTCAACCGCAGCCGCTACTGCCAGTCATGTCAAATGTACCATCATTCGTGAAAAGTCATGAGCCCGAGTGTCGCTTGAACGACTCTGGCTTGGTCACACCGAAGCTGTCACATGCCGGGGGGCCTTGGTGTCAGATCGGTGGCGATCTGCCTGGTGACGTGCTGTAAATCGATACGCCTCTGAGTCCGCGGCGTACCATACCACAGCCTTACGACAGTGACAGTCCCTCTAGGTTGAGGCTGAGGACGTCTAGCTGCATCGCAGCCTCGTTGCCTAGCCCCTGGTCATCTATCTCGCCTTTGTCGATAGCCTCGCGGAGCTTCTTGGCAGTCTGCAACAACGGCTCGACGTAGCGCTGCTCAATGGCAGCGCCCATGCCAGCGGGAACGAGATGCTTGAAATCCTCTCCCTTAAACAAAAAGTATAAGAAGTTGGCCACCTGGAGGTGATACGGGTGGTTTTGTGCCCAGAAATCCCACTGCGAGACGACGTCCTGTTCCTTGAGTTGCGCCAGACTGGGGAACAAGAGGTACTGAAGCGTGTCCAGCGCTTCAGGCCCTGAGAAGGCGTTTGTTGCTTTCGTCTTCTGTGCGATTATGATTTCTTCCCTGAGCCACGAAACCGCCGATGCCTGCAAAGCCGAGAAGATGCAGTTCTCGAGGAGATCCTCGAGTATCTTGAGTCGTCCTTCGTCGTCTGGATCGGCGTGCAATACGAGGCCCGCCAACGTGTTTGCTACGTTGCGAGAGTTCAACGACGGGTGGAAGGCGGCGATAATGGTGAGAAGATGGTGGTAGGGCATAAAGTCGGCTGGCGTCGCCCCTTGCCCGGAGATGCGTTTGGCGTTGTCGAGCCAGAGGCCCATGACGAGGAGGGCTTCGGCAGTGCCCTGATTGCTGCTGATCTGCTCCTGGGGTTCGTCGCCGACGAAGAGCTGGAGTAGCTTGTGGTGATCTGGCAGCATGGTCATCTGGATTTGGTCGTGGTTCGTTTCGAAGACCTCCGACGAGAATAGCCAGTATGCTACGAGGCACCACACGCCTCCTGTGGAGAGCTTAACCTTGCTTGGACTGTCCAGATCATCCAGGTCGGCAGCCAAAGGATTGACGATCAGAGGTTCCTCGAAGACTGCTTCGAGCGAAAGAGACTGGATTCCCGTGAGGCCCAAGTCTCTGGCGACGCCCTAAGAAGTGGTCAGCGGGAGACTTCGAAGAGTAGGGTGTTACCCTTACTGCGAGCTGTCCGATCAAAGCGTCACGTTGCAACAATTCTTCGGTCTCTTTGAAGGCTTTCATGATGCTCCTCCTAGCGACAATCCTCTCCGGGTTGTAATACTCCAGAAGTCTGGACGCCCATTCTAAATTGTTGCTGTTGACGTACGCCTCAATGATGGTGATCATGAATGATTGGAGAAGCCTCTTCACCAGGTCTGGCTCGGATGGTGCAGTCTCGTCCGTCTTCTCAGCCTCTGGATCGGGCGCGTTCTTGCTCGCGTCGGACTTTCCAAAGGTAGTGTCGAGTGCGGTGCTGGACTTGCGCGTAGGGAGCGGCGGTCGCTTCTCTGCAGTCTGGGAGCGCACAAAGGTGATGATAGCAGCCGTGGCCTCTGGGCTGTCGGGTCGGTAGGCACGATAGATAGCTTGCAGCGTCGAGTGTAAGAAGCGCGAGGGGTATTTGACCGACAATCGCTTGTGAAGGATCCCGAGCATGCCCAGGAGGGTCACAAACTTGTTTGCTGAGGTCCTATCACTAGTATCATCACCATCGCCACTGAGATCACCCAGGACCTCGAGTATCTTGATGATGACCTCGCGCGGGTTGCCCAGTTGCGCAATCGTCTGTAGGCACTGCTCGCTTCCTTCCACGGCTATCAAGACCTCGACCAAGTCCCAGCCAATCTCTTGTGTGAGCTTGGCATCTTGAAGAATTTCATGTAGTGTCGGGAGGACTTCGGGAGAGATGACCTCGCCGATGATTGTGAGATATGTGAATGGATCGGTAGCCGGGGGCTTGGACTCTTTCAGGGCGTCGATGGGATTCTTGTCGGATGCCATTGTTGAGATGGATCAGCTCATCGGTTTGAAGTCGGAGTTGAATCGCAGTTCGGTCAGTGTCAGCATGCACAGTAGGATTCCTAACGAGCGAGGTACTGAGAACGGGCAGGGTTCTATTGCGAGGAGGCTACCGAAAGCTGGGCGCGTGAACGAGGGGAGGGGAGTTTCGTCATCGTACTCCCCCCCGTTGAGAGCCCCGCCCCGCCGTTTAGATGCGGCACAGCTCAAGGTCTAGAACATGAGTCCCCCGCACTAGCAATTAAAGGGTCGCATGCCCCGCAGTAGCTTTGCCCATCGCTAAGCAGATATCTTATCGAACAAGGTGTGACCTTATCAGCCAGGTCTCCAATGTTTGGGCCACCTGATGACAATCCCAGCTTGAACTTGATCATTCCCGACTCCTGGTCATTTTCCTTGTTTCGCCATTTACTGACTGTTGATCATGATCACAAAGCAAAAAAGCAAATAGCGTGGTGCACACAACTCATGAACTAATGCCAGGCACGTTTGAAATTCGGCGATCCAAATCCAATGAACCGCATTCAGGAAATCTGGCTGCTGAAAGACTTTCAGTTCTTCGAGTCCTCAAAATGCTTCACTAGTCATAGTTGACCATCAAAGCTGAACAAGCATAGGCAACAGACCAGGCCAAGGCGCGCATCGTCAGACTCTTTCAGCTTTATGGCGATGTAGAGACGTCCGCGGCACGTCGGCAGCTTCGGCAACGCCGAGGACATCAAGTAAGGCTCTCGTCTTCGTCCCAACGGCGCATTCTTCATGCACGTTACCCCTGAAATCCGCCTCCTCGGACACCGTAACAGCTGGTAGCAGCTGAGACATCTCACATCCCTGGGACTCGCGATGAAGATCACACCGATCCCCCCCAATAAGAACATTCTTTTGGACCCTGCCTCACCGTCGAGCGGTTCAGCCACAGCCAATCTCGCGTACCAAGTACCAGGTAAGCTGAGAAACCCGGCTCCTCGCACGGGGTAGGCGAGTTGTCGGTCGTCAGGCGTCACCGACCAATGAATCCTTCTCGATGCCCGACGAGGCACGGGTAACGGTTGTGCAGTAGCGCCTTGGAGGGTGCGACATAGCCATCCCCAGGCCTCCCTTGTAGCCACCGCAGGCGAAAATAACAGCTTTGCCACTTTACGTTCACCAGGAAATCGGGAGAGGGGCGTCGATTTTCGGGGCGACAGGTCGGGCAACGAGTGAACATGGTCAAGCCAGACATGAACGTACGACGTCAGTGCCCTCCATTGAGTAAGAAGCAGACGACTCGTCCGAGACCCCCAAGACTCAAAGCAACTTCGATGAGAATGTTCCAGATTAGCTTCTCGCTGGGGTCGTATCACGGGCGACGTGGGTCGATTGACATCAGCAGCGAGAATAGCCACCCCTCCCCCCGACATGTCGTGTAAGCTCATCAGCGACAGACCAGTGCCAAGGTGTTTATTTGAAGCTGTGGCCGGCCGCGGAAACGTCGACCGGGAACCTGGATTGATTAGAAGAGGCTTGAAATGGCGCGGGCAATCCACTTAATCTCCAATACAACCCCTTTCCAGCAATCCGCCTGGAGCTCAAGTAGAGGCCTCCCTCACTCTTTGTTGCATCCAGCGTATCATCGCAAGCTTGGTCCTCTGAAGTTTTATTCGATCAGACGGAAGATATTACTTATAGCACACGGTCTGCAGCCCCATTCTCGGGTCCGCAAGGTGCATGACCTCAACGCCACGCCATGGTCGATTCAACCCCTCCAGCTCATGAGGTGCCCGCCATGCCTAGTGGGTTAAAGGTCGGGAAACCAAACTACATCATATTCATGCCTGATCAGCTCCGTTACGATTCTCTAGGCTGCAGTGGGAACAAGGTACGTTGGGTGACGCACTTCGTCTGGCCTGAGCTCACATCCGCACCACAAAGTACGTCAAAACGCCCAACATTGACAAATTCGCCGCCGAAGGGACGCGATTTACGAACTGCTTCGTGCAGGCTTCGGTTTGTGCCCAGTCGCGGTGCAGCATCTTCACTGGCAACTACAGCCACGTTGCCGGCCACCGCTCGCTTGAGAATCTCATCAAGCCCTGGGAACCCAACCTGTTCAGGTCGCTCAAAGAACGAGGCGGGTACCACGTAGCTTGCCTAGCGCCACGCGGAGATATGTTTGCGCCAACAGTCACCGAGCTCTCTGTCGACGAGTATGGCTTTCTCGAGACGCCAGAGTTCACGTCACGCTGGGGCTCGTTCAAGGACGATGACGGCAACAAAGAAGACATCTTCAAGCGGCTCTTCTATCGTGGTCTTCGGGACGCGAAGGAAGCAGAAGACTATGACGACGCCGTTGTGCGTTCTGCGCTCAAGTGGCTGGAAAAGCCTCCCGAGGGCCCCTGGTTGTTGTTCATGCCGTTGATGTTCCCCCATTTGCCGTTCATGGTGGAAGAACCGTACTTTTCCATGTACGATCGCAGTGAGATGCCGCCACCCAGCAGCCCAGAGGATAAGGTCAGTATCGCCGCGGCGGCAGCCCTGTCACCGTCGCTAATAGACCTTCCAGACTGGTCACGAGCCACAATACATGAAGATCATCCGTGAAAAATACGGGACGAGTCGCGCAACGCCCGAGATTTGGGCCGAGATAAAGGCGACCTACTACGGCATGATATCTCGTCTTGACGATCAATTTGGCAAATTGATGGAGAAGACGAAAGCTCTTGGCCACTGGGACAACACGATTACCATGTTTTTCACAGACCATGGCGAGTACCTCGGCGACCATGGACTTGTGGAGAAGTGGCCCTCGGGCGTGTCCGACAGTCTCACACATGAGCCCTTGATTGTTGGAGGCTGTGGTCTGCCGAGTGGTGTCGTGTACGAGGGCATGGCGGAGATGGTCGACCTGATGCCAACCTTGTTCCAATTCAGCGGAATACCAGAGCACTTTCCACATTGTGGGCGATCCATGGCGGAACTTCTCACCTCCGCAGCCAGGAGCGGCGGTCACGGTGACGACGAATCGTCTGTAGAACATAAAAAGTACGCTTTCTCTGAAGGGGGCTTCCTCTCAAGCGAGGAACCTCTTTTGGAGCGGGCTGGCTACCCCTACGACATTAAAGCGGCACTCCAACACGACGACACGGAAGTAGTGGGAAGAGCCGTAGCTTGTCGGGACAGGAAATGGACATACATCTATCGGTTGTATGAACCACCCGAGCTGTACGATCGAGAGAGGGATGTGGGCGAGCTCCACAACTTGGCGGAGGAAGCTGAGTATGTCGAGGTGAGGCGAAAGATGGAGGCGGTCATTCTGCGGTGGATGATGAGCACCAGCGACTTTGTGCCATGGAAGAAAGACCCCAGGTTTCCAGAAGTGCTCGCAGGGAAAACGCCGAAAGAGCAGTGGGAAGCAAGAACTGCGCGGTAAGATGATGTGCTCACCTTCCCCACCTTGCCTCAGTAGGTGCGTAGCTTGATAGATGAAGCATCTCAATTTGAGGTCAACACGGGATGGTTGCCCCACATCGGGCGAACCTGAAGGGCCGGTCCCCAGGTGTGATCGGCCTCTGTCCTCCGGCGTCCTGGATCCTGAGCCGGGCGAACAAGGGCTTGTGGCATTTGTCAGGAGAAGAGAGACATAGACAGACAATATCGGCACAGATCACTTTTACCGCACCACCTAAAAACCATGGTCATTTGGCACTTCGCTAGCTAGAGGGACAGAACGATCAGGCCCCTCCCCCACACCATTTGAGGATCTGATGTAACAAATCTGATACATGCACGGCCCCAAACACGGATTCAAACGTCTTGGCCCGGCTGCAAGACCCAGAATACTCTGCTCCGAATTCACTACACGTTGGGCACGCACAGCTGACTGCCGCTTCGTCAAACACAGTCGTGGCCAAGGATGGACGATTGAATCATGATGAACCCCTGAACCATGGCCTTGGCATCTGAGAGCTTCAAACGTTTTCTGGACCAAGGGTCCATTCAGGAGCTTCCCAAGCGGAACCTCAAGCTCCTCAGTGCTTGACGATATATGCCCATAGTCCAGTCGTTTCCGGGATTCTGGGCTGTACTTCTATCCCATCTATCTATTTGCCATCACTGGTCTGACCACATCAGCTCATCATGAAGTCCCAATTGCTGTTCCCCTTCTACGTTGTCACCTCACAAGCAGTACGAGAGTCGATATCGAACAAACCTGATACGGCCAGTGGTGTGTGTCTCTCTTCGCAGCTCCTCGCCGCCCATGAGCCTCTTCCAATCTGCACAACACGCCATGCCACCGTCGCTTCAGACAAGCAGCAATTATCGTCTGAAAAGGTACTCGGAGGCGCCGAAGATGTTGGCTCCAACCCCTGGTCGCAGACCCCGACCAACTGCTATCATAATTCAACCTTGAACTCCGACTTTTGCGTCTATACCTCTTCCCGCGTCGCCAATGGCAAAGGCACGGCCATAATCACAGACAACCTGCGCGCCGCGCACCTCGCCCGCGCCGTGGCCCTCCTCGCCGACGCGACCGACGACCCTCTCGTCCACGCGGGCTCCCACAAGCCCATCAATGTCCAGAACGCAAAGTACAAAATCGTGCCCATCCCTGGCAAGGATCTCGGCGCCGTGGCCACGGAGCGCATCGTCCGCGGCGAGATTATCCTTCAGGAGACCGTTTCACTGCTCATTGATTACGCCGCCTTTGGAGCCGTGCCGCGGGACGAGATGCGCAGGCTGCAGGGTGACGCCATCCGGGGGCTGCCGACGCGGCATCGCGATCGGTTCATGGAGATGTCGCCCGGCGTGCATGGCGGAGACGTCGGGTTCGACGAGCTCGTGGAGCGCGTCATGGCGACGAATTCCTTCGATGTCGATACGGACGACGGCGTTCGCGACGATGAGTTCTTCGCCGCCTTTGTTGAGAGTAAGTGGGATTGCCCTAGGCCTAGAAAGCCTAGTGAGCCGAGCACCTCCCCCCCTTTTGATGCGTCCGAGTTTTGTCCTAACACCACTTGAAGCCGCGCGGATGAATCACGACTGCCGCCCCAACGTCGACTACCGCTTCGACCCCTCCACGCTGACCCAGCGCACCACGGCCATTCGCGACATTCTGCCAGGCGAGGAGCTCACCCTCTCCTACATCGAGTAAGACCACCACTCTGCATCCTCTCGTACCCAAGAGAAAGAGAAGGACAACGCCATGCTAACGCCCGCCAAGCCCGCTCCAGGCCCGCGACGCCCGCCGCGCTCGTCTCCGCGCAAACTGGGGCTTCGACTGCACGTGTCCGGTCTGCACGCTCCCCCACCCGCACACCGTGGCCTCGGACGAGCGCATCGCGCAAATGGCGTCCCTGCGCGCCGAGCTCGCCGACTACCGGGCGTCGTCGCGCGCGACCCCGGCCATGGCCGAGTTGCTCGTCAGCCTCTACGAGCAGGAGCGCGTCTGGGGAACCCTGGCCGAGGGGTACACGCTCGCGGCCATTGAGTGGAACGGCGTCGGGGACGCATGGGCGGCGACGCGGTACGCCAGGCTGGCCATCGAGCACGGCATCGCGAGCCAGTGGGAGGGGCACGGGGATGTGGTGCAGATGAAGATGCTAGCCGAGGATCCCTGGGGCCACTGGAGCTGGATGCTGAGAACGAGGAAGAGGATGGGGTGGGGCCAAGGGAGAGCCGACGAGGGAGATGACGAGGAGAGCGATGAAGAGTGATCGTGTGACATGGGATCTTGAAACTGTGGGAAATATCTAGTGCCGTCAGTGTCAGTCAGCAAAACCTCCAACAAGTGCTCTCAGCCCGTTTACGTGATCGTGGCAATTGGCGCGCACTGTAACATCCACAGTGGTAGCAAACAGCCGTCATCACAGAGCCGGGCATTCGTTGTAAAAGTAGACAACACCAAATACCAACAAAGCAGAGAAGCCGAAGCACAGTCAATTGTTGAGGTAATTATACAGCACGAGAATGTACAAGTATTCTACAGCCCAACATGCGGCCCCACCCCCATCATCACTGTCTCCAGTGCTGGATGTAAATACCCAGAGAAGAAAATCGTGAAAAAAGGGAGGCGGCCATGCAGATATATACGTGGTCGAGCGCCGCGTCCCATGCCTGGATTGAACAGCCCCTATGAATCTCGCTCGCGCCGCACGTGATTTAACTCCGTCGTCGTCGTGCAGGGGTAGTAAGTAGAGAGAAAGGCTATGTGTTTGTGCAAGTCGTGGGCGAAGAGGGTATATATGTAAGAGAGCCTTTTGTACGTGTCGTTGAAAAAACGCCATGCCGGGGGTGGAGAACGCAGAGAGAATGGGCTTTGTGCAGGGTTGGTCGGTTGATCTCTGTTAGGAGAGGAGTAGACTGCTTGGGGTTCAGCGGTACTCCTTCTCCTTCAAGCCGCCGATCTGGTCCATATCAATGGAGTAGAACTGCGACTTGTTCTCCTTCTCGTAGGCAGGCAGCTGCTCTTCGCGAACGGGCTCCAGGCCGACAACGCCGCCATCACCGACGCGGACGACAAGGACGCGGCCATTCTTGCGCTGGCCGGCTTCGTCCTGCTCATCAGGGAAAGTGATGTGAATCTCAGGAACGTTGTCGGGAGAGTAAGGGGGCGAGTTGGGGTTTGACAGCATGGGCTGGCCGTCCTTGCTGATAACGAGCACGGAGGAGCGACCGTTCTGCGTCGTCTTGATGGTGAGATTCTGGTGGTTGCGCACACCCTTGACTTCATGGTAGTCAGGGAGCATCTCGGCGCGGGCCATTGATTGCCGTTTCCTGCGGATAATGAAGAGGACCATGGCCAGGAGCAGGCCAACGAAAACGAGTCCGAGGACAATGATCATGTAATCAAGGACATTGTCGCCAGCGCCGGTGGCGACGTCCTGATCCTCGCGCTCGCCAATGAGGCTGCGGACCTTGAGGTTGTGAATAGAAGGCATCGTAAGTCGTGTGTGTTCAGTGTTTGTTGTTTGTCGTGAGAAGGAGCGGGGGATCAACTATGTGTGCAGTTGAGGTGTGGGTTTCCTTGGCGGAGTGGTTCAAGATAGCTTTGTCGTTGAAGGAGTGAATTAGACAATTATCAAAAAAGGCTGGTGTCTGCACATTCAACTATTAGCATCGTGGTGGCGCCATGACGACTCTGGACGGGGCGCTGGGCAGGTCGGGAATGGCTTCAAGCGTCGAGGCTGGCACTGAATATCGAGCATCTCGTTCCAATGTCGAAAAATAGCCTCCTCCAGAAATAGCGTGACCTGCCCACCTGCCCTCTGTAGAGAGCAATGTCTTGTCGATAGTAAGGGGCGGACATACGTAAGGGATGGGCCGGCATTAATCGACGAGAAATATGTACGTGTTTCTCGAGTCGTGCAGAGGCTGGGGTGGGCTGGAAAGAAGGGACGGAAATCGACTAAATGAGTGAAGTCGAAAATCCAAGAGGTTGGAGGGGGGTTATTAGGGAATGGCGAGGGATAAACCCAAAAGACACCAGGTGATACTGTCGATGATGCGACTGCGACTTCGACGACGACAACGACAACGACAATCGACGGCGATGGTAAAGAGCGACGGGAGGAGAGGAGAGGAAGCGAAGGGAGCGAGGGAAAGGGCGGCGCTGGGGATAAGCAGAGAGAAGAAGGAGCAACGAGGCAATCACGGTGCAGGGAAGGTGGACATCAGTGGAGGTGGGCCGGGGTCAGGGGAAATGACCTGCGCCTGCTCTGGAAGCCAAGCTGGGCAACGGGATGCAGGGGAAGAAGGCGCGAGGGCCCTCTCATTGGCCACAGGTCACCAGGAGCCTGGGCTCTTTGGTGGGCCAGTGATGACCCAGGCTTGCCAGGCGACCAGGGCGGGAACAAGGCGACTTCGGATTCGAGGGTACAGGCTTGCGCGAGCGTTTGCAATTTCGACTAAGTACCCAATCAACGTGCCGTGGGCCTCGAGTTGGTGGAGAGGTGAGGGGCGCTGAGGTCGAAACGCCAGTCGTCTATTGGCCTGTCAGATAAGCTCGCTGATGAATGCCCTGCAACAGGTGGCCTGTGTGCTGCGGCCTGTGGGTTGGCCTACGTGCTGTGCGGCAGTGCACTGGCCTCAGCGGCGCCTTGCTCGCTCTCACGGAATGTCTAGGCCTCGATCAGAGCAGGATTGCTGGGCAAGACCGATGATGGCGCGATGGAGCCTCATCAAACTGTCCGGTCCAAGATCCGGCATTTCACCGCCTCCATCAACCCCTTTCTTGCTCGTCGATCTCCCTCCTTCACTGCACTGTCCATAGTGACCCAAAGCACGAGATGACAAGGCATTGAAATAACGACCCATCTCTATCGTCAGTCATCGATATCGATAACGGGAGGGCATCAGCATGAAGCATTCATTTCAGGCCCCTACGTTGCCTACCTAAGTACCTAGAAACAGTACCTAGTCTTGTACATGTAGGCAATCGGCACGGCTGTGCACACGAGCAACAGGGGGGCATGACAGCGCTTCGCGTTCATCGTGACTGGCAAGACGCCGTGCCCGCTTGGGCTTTGCGCCGTAGTCGTTCCGGCGACTCGCCCACGACATCCGACCGTTTGCTGCCGTGGAGCTCTCACCTCAACCTATCTCACGCCACACGCACCCAAAGTACGCTGCTGGTAAGATGATGTGGTGGCTGCATCACAGCGTCCACAAACCGCTCGGCGACTTCAATAATGACTTCGGAAGTGTTCTGCTTCTCAAGGTACCGCCTCCGCAGCTCAAAGCCACTAGGAGGGGTTCCATGCAGCCGTCGCCCCTCTGCCGAAGTTTTGTCGGCCTGTAACCATTGTCAACAGGCCCATCTTCTTAAGGAACTTCTTCACGTGTTCATGTTGGCCCTGTCACGCCACCGAATGACTAGGCGACTTCCAATGTCGACGCTTCTGTCCACCGATTAATATTTCTTGGAAACCCACAACAGGCGGTGAACTTTACCTGGGACGGCATTGGCAAACTGATGGCTTATTGTCCTACAGTATCACGTAAAAGAAAAAAAAAAGAAAAAAGGTGACTGAGACCAGCGCCTCTGACGCCTCTGCCTGCACGCACTGGTGGTTGCCTTTCTTCACCCTGCGTGAGCGAACCTTAACTATCTACTGTACAAACCTACGTATGTAGGCATCTGACCTTGTCAGACGGGACCCAACGTGTCCTCCCCAAAAGCCTGACACCTTGATCGCTTGTTACAGGGCGTATCCGCATGGAACACACTTTGCTGGCTGCTTCCTAGTCATAATAGAGAGAGGTATGACAATATCACGCACGAACTGGAACTGGTGCTAGCCAGCATGCCCTTCTGTATGCATTGAGAAGTTCCATGATAGCACTCGTGGGACGATGGTGCTGTCCCATTGCATGAAGTCGCATCAGGAACACTGCCCAAAGTGGGATATTTGGCTCGTGAACGACAACAACCCACATTCTCCTTTTCTTCCTCCTCTCCTCGTCCTCCTCCTGCCGATGAAAACAAGGCTTGTGAATCAAGGGCTCTGTTTGGCGCAAATGCACAGCGGAGACACCGTCGCTACTGGCCGAGACCGCCAAAGCGAGTGCAGACAATATTGATTGGAGCTCCCTGAGGTCGTGCAGATTTTCATGCGTAGTACCGCCGACTTTCAAACCTGGAGATGTCTTGTACCCGCGTCTCAATAAGGACAGATGGGGCTCATAGGTGACTGACGGTGAACACGGGCAGCAAAGCAACAAGACTGAGCTGCCATGGGCATTGAAAGCGGAGGCAGAAAGCAAACACGATATGTCCTGGGTTAAGATGAGCTTTGTGCTGAGCGTGTCCTGTCAGCCATCCGTGAAGCGTTTTACAAACGGTTGTTTTATGCTCGTTTGATGGATGGATGGCGCGAAGCCCAGTCGGCCACGTGCAGCGTGTTCTGCGTTCGGCGGCACGAGCCAGCCTGTGGCGATGATCCCAGTTCTCAGAGGGTGAGGGCTGACGTGCTTCTTGACCCCCAGCCCAAAAGGCCGTTGCAGGAAAGGCAACGCGGCGTCGGGAAGCTGAAACACTGGAACAACGTCCCCCAGTGGGCCCGTCCGGGGTTGGACCTCGAGGAGAAGGTCTGCAGAGCGGGGGAGCTGACGGGGGCGCACGCGTGCGGGAAGACGTCGGGCCTTGCAAGGAAGATGGATCTGGGGTTCAATCTTTGGCACAAGTCGTTGTTTGATGATCTAGCAGTGGGCATGACGATGACGGGTTGCCCTAATAGCTGGTTGGCAGACTTTATCTACTACACACAGACCCGGTGCTGTTGCTACATGCTGCCGGCCGGTTGTGGGGTTGAGGCACGCAGATAACGGGGCACAGCAAGGGAAAGGAAGGGAGCAAGAAAGGGTTGCGAGCCTGCTGCATAGTTCTTGCGTTGCCTATAGGTAAGGTACCTAAAGGAGGTGCCTTCTACCCTACCTAGGCAAGCAGTAGCATCGAAGGGTGGTGTTGGTGTTGGGCACCTCCACCTAAGGCTGCTGAGAGCGAGCGGTTAGGGGGTTGGGGGCGTGCACGACCCCTGGCGCAGACCCTTGGGCTGGCTGCCTACCTAATTTAGGTAGTCAGGATGTTGGGGCCATTTTGACCTTGGCGTCACCCTCTCATCGTCCATTTTACGATGAGACCAGGCAGTCAGAGGAGCTGGGCGCTGATGGGTTTTTGGGGCAAAGATACTCCAGGTCCCGAGAACTGAGCACCAGTCCTAGCGATGACCAAACGACAGGCGTCGCCGCTGGCAATCACTTCATGTGTCACACACCAAACAGCGCACACCAAGAATGGTCGCGCGCAAGCGCGACGCAGACACGACATTACAGCATTCCAACTTGGGCCTCCCGCGTTTCCCCCTCTGGTATTGGCCGAAGCCTGAGGGCCACCCCTTGGTTGAGGAGGGGAAATAGTCGCTGCTCAAAGGGGGGAAAGAGGATCCAAATGTGGTCGACCATGCCTTTCGCTATGCCTGTTTGTTGTCTTTGCCTGTACGGGTTCCACTGGTACTGGTCCAAGTCGCCCTCGACCTCCTCCCTTGGGAGTAATTCCGTGCCTCGACGACGGCGCTCTGTCTTGGTACCTACCTATCCAGTGCTCACTCCCCCGCGGCACAAACAGAGAGGGGGCAACAGGCAGCTTTTGGGGGAAAGTACCGTGCATTGGTTGTAATCCGTAGCCGAGTCGAGGTCGGTCAAGGGCATACCTGAGTGATCTGTTGCGGAGGACAAGGTGCCTGGTGAGGCGAGACCCTCGACTAGGACGATGTCGATAGTCTCGTCAAGTGCTAGCCGTCTGGACCCGTCACGTCCCTCGATATCGTTCCCTCTGGCATGTCCCTTGTGGGCCTCATCTGCCATGGCACCCTTCCAAGCTCAGGTCAAGTTCGGTTCGTTCCCCCTTCACCAATACAAAACTGCGCTGGTCGGTACGCCTTTTGGTCAACGTTGCACCATCCATCCATCCGTCTAGATCATCACCCTGAAGTACACACGACAACGCGTCGGCCATCTTTTCTGTTCATATACCGCACATACAGTACAAGTACAGTATCTAAGTACCTGCGTTGTTGCTTGGCTTGCCATATAATCGACAATCCGGACCTTCTGTGCTCTCACGCCTGCGTCCTCTGTTGCAGGTGACACGAGCCGAGACGACGAAGTCACAGACCGAAAGACAGACACCAGCCCGACAAAAGGACCTTGCTGAAGTACAAAAAAGTTGCTTGCCTCGTTACCAGCGCTGCACGTTTCTGCCATTCTGTCCCTAGCCCGGTCTTTTCCCACCGAGTTACTCTCCAGACTCGGGCGAGAAAAGTGTATTCAGCATCGCCGCTGCCGCTATTTCTGCAATCCGTACTTTGCTCGCGCCTCACATATCGACCAGCTGGAATACACAAAAGGGGTCTGGGTTCCGTATTCGATCGACTCGTCCCTCAACGTACTTTACGTTTCCTTGCTCTGTACATCGACGTCGAAGAAACCCATATCTTGGGGCTTGACCCAAAGCATTGGTATCCTCACAGCACGACATAGTTGCATCCACGAACAAAGCTTCTACAGATCTGCATCTACACACGAGTCGACCGACTCGGACTTTTCTTGAAATCATATTCTTCCACGGCACCAGACGAAGCTGCGCGCGCCAACATCACATAAGTATCATCAAGAACGATCGACGACACGGGACACACATCCTTTTACTCAAAAGTTATCAGTAAAGGCAATCCCCGGCCCTCCGCTCGCCAACGCACGCCAGATATTCACTTCGCCAGTTCTCCATTCTTCTGCACGCCATCAGGCGCGAAGCTTCCGAAACACGAACGCCTCTCTTGCTCTCCCTTGCAAACCGTGGCTGGGCAACAAACCCTAGCTACACAGCGACACGGGCACCCTACCGTCTTGGCAGTATCCAGTCCCATCTCTTGGCTTTCTGGGCCCCTGTCAACTCACTAACTAGCACCTTAATTAATTCCGAAGCCCCCCAAGCCAGCCCTCCCCCGCCCGTCACAGTCATCCGCTTGTCGTCCCCGCCGTGCTGCGACCCCCTTGGCCAGGCCCTCCAACAACGCCCCCCCTTGATCTGCACTCCTGTGTTTGGGCGAGAAGAACCCAGACGTTCAACCACAAGACGAGGAGTTGGCCTGAGTAGCAGCAGCAGCAGGAAGATTATCATCATCATCATCATCATTGTGCCTGCACGTGTGCCTCCACGCCCCCCGACTGTCGACCAAGTCAGCAAGCCGGAGCTGCACGTCAGCTGAATTACCAGCTAGCCCTACATCACTGGATCTCGTTTGCCAGCGGACCGCACCCATTGTCGGACCTCCCTGACATCCATCTCCCCTGATCCTAGTTCTTTTCCTGTATCAAGCAGGCTCTCCGCTCTTTCGACAGCAAGACACGACGACACACAGTTCCTCGTCTTTTTGTGGAAGCCATCCCAAGTGCCACGGAATTCATTCAGTGCTGCGTTCTATCTCGAGCCACAACCGAGTAACTTGCGCCAGACGATACCTATTCTTCGCGGCCCAGTTTCTCACTGCGGAGACAACGACACGGGTACCAGCCACTTTCGAGTCGTTTTTTGCGCCCTCGTTTTTGCGCACCCCTGTTCGACGGAAGACGGCCTGCCCGTCCTCGAACTGCAGATCGACCATACCGCGTCACAGCCAGGAGAACTGAGGAGTCGAAAGATCTCGACGAAAAGGGAGTTTTGCGGCTCGAATACCGCGGTGTCTGGTAAGTTGATGGTTTTTTTTGCTTTTGCCTTTTTATCGTCGGTCGCCAGCATTCCTTCACCAACCCAACAAACACCCTTGAGGTTTGCGATTGCGTACCGCCCCCATCTCCACCCGGCCAGCACCCGGAAGCAAGCTTTCAAGGACGCAGCACTCTGAAAATCGGGGGCGATTCTTTTCATCTGGTGTCGCTTCATGCACCACCACCAACCCCAGCTCTTCTGACAACCCTCATCCTGTCTTGTCCTGTGCTTGCTGCTTGTTGCGCCTACTCTTCCTCCTCCACCTCCTCCACCCTGCTCCCCTGTTCCTAGCCTGTTTCTTCTGCCCTCTGCAACCCCCCTGGTCGCCCTCAATCAACCTCGAGCATCGCCAGCCGAGCCTGCACAGAGGACCACGAGTTGTGGTACTAGAACCAGATCTCCCCCAAACTCTTCCCCCTGCGAACATTTCGTCTCGTCTCTGTCCACCCGCCTCTGCACATCTCCGAAGCCACGCCCACCCACATACACGCACACACGGCATCGTCGCACCCTCACGGATTTTCAGCCCCCAGGGCCCGTACCAAGCTGACAGCCACCGCTCTTTGCGACGTTAGAACGAAGAGAAGCGATTTTACGCACGGATTACTTTACTTTCGCCCTTCTGCCACGGAGCGCAGACAACAAGAGCGTATATAATAGACCGGCGCTGTTCACCACGACGACGACCAAACACTAGGCGCAGGTTGCCCTTGATTTTGATCTTCGAAGCCCACATTTGCTGTCGCAAAGCACGCCCGCGACAGACGCACGTACATCGCAATTCCACTTAGGACAAGGTCTTTGCCCAGCTGGCTAGACCAGCGTAACTTTCAACGATAGAGTGATTCAATTCTCCCGCCCTTCCAAGTAACGCAACATAATGACAACCGCGGTAAGTCAAACATGCCCCCTTAAGCGAGCGACAGTCTACAACTGGGAAGGGAGGATGGAGCAGAGGGAGGCGAGGGGCGTGAGTCGTCCGAGGCCGCGCGCCCGCAAGACCGGTCCCTAGCGCACCAGCGATTCAAAGGCTTGATTCGCTGGCTCGGCACGGAAGCCCCAAGCCTGTGCGACGCTGACGCAGGTTGAACTTTCCATCCTCGCAACGCTGCCTCTACATCTCCATTGCTCATGTGCAATCCGCTGCTCGATTACTGACGCTGGCGCTCGTTTTACTAGGCACGAGCACGAGGCTTCGGAAACTTCAACATGAACAACACACGAGACGACAACCCCGCCAAGGGTATGGCGTCTTTCCGCCCGTCGACAAAGGGCATTTGGGAGAATGCCTACCAAGGGAGCAAGCGAGGTACGTCTCTCACTGCAGGCAATGCAGCGCATCTACCGCGCAGCTTGGCTAACACTCCGCCGTCGTAGCATCCGACAACGCCCTGCCCACAGGGTCTGGTGCTCTCATTCCCGATTCGCAAGCCGACACCTCTGCGTGGACCACGACGCGGCCGTGGAACCCCGACTCCACGCAAACCAGATCGACGTCAGGCAGCACGTCGCCCACCCGTACACGCGACAACCTCTTCTTCGATAATCCCAACGGAGCGTTCGGCCAAGCGCGTTTCGCAAATGGACGACCCAAGTCGTTCCTCGAGGAGGAGAAGGAGAACTCGAGCTACGGTCCCAACTTTGGCGCCTACGAGGCGGAGCGCGGTTTCGCCAGGCACGAGAAGCGCGGCTCGCAGGAACGCACGTTCATGACCATGGGGGCCGTTGGCGCCCCGCCCTCCCGAGATGGCAGCATTCCTCCTTCGAGGCACTCGGAGGAGTCTCACCACTCGCCTCCCGCATTCCGAGACACATTTGGCTATCCCTCCGGACATACGCCCAGCAACTCCATTGCCTCTCATGCCCAGCGTCCCTCCATTCCTGGCCACTCCTCGTCCTTCCCTTCACAGAGCAACACAACAAACAACAACAATAACAGCCGAAGTTACATGACCAACGGCAGGATGGATGAAGCAGACTTGTCGAGCCAGTTCAGCAAAGGCCTCAGCCTTGATGATACCGCTGCGCTGTCGCAGGTCCTGTCCAACGGCGGCAACGGGCAGTCGTTCCAGCTCAACCCTGGATCGCAGCCCTGGCTTGGTGGTTTCAGCCAGCATGCCCCCGACGTGTACAGCGACTACATGACGCAGTATTTGGCCAGCAAGCGCCCGTCTGTCGACCGCTACTCCCCGGCTCCCGCCGCCTACCGTGTCGCCAACGTGCCCAAGTCGTACTCCCCGCATCCCACCGATCCTTGGAGCCAGCGAGCGGCCCACCGGGATCCGAGAATGGTACCCGACTCGGAGAGGCGTACCCCCGCGCCCTACATGCAACCCCAGGCTCAACCCTTCTTCCCTGGACCGTACTACACGGGCCAGTATCCCGCACAGTTCCCACCCAATCTGTACGACTTCGCTGCCCGGGCGCCCATGATTCCTGGCTATGGTCTGCCCATGGGCTACCCTCTAACGGGACACATCCCCGTGCGGCCCGCCAAGGACCAAGACTCTGGCAAAGGCGTGCGCAGCGTGCTTTTGGAAGAATTCAGGTCAAGTTCAAAGTCGAACAAGCGTTACGATCTGAAGGACATCTATGGCCACGTTGTTGAGTTCAGTGGCGACCAACACGGCTCCAGGTTTATCCAGCAGAAGCTCGAGACGGCCAACAGCGACGAGAAGGACCAGATCTTCCGCGAGATCGAGCCAAACGCCGTTCAGCTGATGAAGGACGTGTTCGGCAACTACGTCATCCAGAAATTCTTTGAACACGGCAATCAGGTTCAGAAGAAGGTGCTGGCTGCGCAGATGAAAGGCAAGGTTGTGGATCTGTCGATGCAGATGTACGCCTGTCGCGTAGTACAAAAGGTATGTCAGCGCTGGCGTCGCCCAGTACGAACCAAACTAACTCGGACAGGCTCTTGAGCACGTGCTCGTCGAGCAGCAGGCGGAGCTGGTTGATGAGCTCCAGCCTGACATCGTCAAGGTTGTCAAGGACCAGAACGGTAACCACGTTGTCCAGAAGGTCATCGAGCTGGTCCCCCGTCAGTATATCGACTTTGTCATGGATTCTTTCCGCGGCCAGGTCAGCCAGCTCGCTGCGCACACGTATGGGTGCCGTGTCATTCAGCGCATGCTCGAGTACGGCACAGACCAAGACAAGGAGGTCATTCTCACAGAGCTCCACAACTCGGCCCAGGTCCTGATCACCGATCAATACGGCAACTATGTCACCCAGCATGTCATTCAGCATGGCAAGCCCGAAGACCGGGCCAAGATGATTCATCTGGTTACGTCACAGCTGGTGACTCTGTCGAAGCACAAGTTTGCGTCCAACGTTGTTGAGAAGTGCATCGAACATGGCTCACCCGAGGAGCGCAAGTCGATCCGCGAGCAGCTCACCACCATGGGACCCGATGGCACCAGCCCCCTCCAGCTGATGATGAAGGATCAGTATGGCAACTATGTGATCCAGAAGCTTCTCAACCAGCTTGATGGTGGCGATCGCGAAGCCTTCATCGAGGAAATGAAGCCCCAGTTCATCGCCCTAAAGAAGACCAGCACTGGTCGCCAGATCGCTGCGATCGACCGCCTCATCTTCGCCGCTTCTTCCCCCGCTCCTCCCCGTCCAGGCAGTAGCAAGGCGATGTCTGGACAGAACACGCCTGCTCTGCAGGTTGATTCGTCAGCCCCCACACCTGTTCTGACGATGGAGCCCAACAGCCCTCAGAGCAGCAGCCCGCCCAGCACGAACGCGAGCGCCGTCGGCGAGACAGCCGAGGAGGACCGCAAGGCCCAGCTCCACCCAGGCGGTGCTAGCCTCCAGGTGCAGGTCGAGGATGCCTAAAGCATCCCCGCCGTATTATTTCCCGTTGGATCTCCATAACAGTCCATGAACCATGGGTTTTTTCGACAATGTATTACAACATTACTTGGCTGTGTCACTGGCAAGCACCTCTGACAGCCGTTACCGGCCACCACGCCTGGCCCCGATTTGCGGGCATGGCGTCACTACACTTCCTAATCACATGTTCACGACAGTTTCACTTTGAATTTACGGCCTCGAATATTGCGAGAGAACTGGACAATATAGCCATTACAACAACTTGCCCGGAGCATGAGGCGGCCGGGCTCTCCGGACAGCAAAACTCACACGGCGCAAGACGATACGGATTCTATTTTTTTCCTCTTTCATCTACCACGTGTTCTTTTGGGTTTCATTGTCTCACCGTGAGATCGAGGGGTATGTCGGGCAGTCCTTCATAACGGTCTTGGGGTTTGGGTATGGAAGGTGCTTGGTGGCCCTGTTACGGCTGCCACGATGGGTTGAACGGTTTGGCTGGGACATTAAAATGGTATACACTAGTAGCTGGGAGGGGGGGTGCACTGGTACATGGGAATATGTAGTAATGGCGTGTCTAGCATTGATAGCCGCATTGACATATGATGCCAATCTCGGTTCGTGTAGTACCACTGCAGTATGCAAATCAAGATCACGTCAGTATACCTTGACCTGTGCGAAGAGCTCTAGCACCCTCCGTGAGAGCATTGCGTCGGGCAAGCTAGCGTCTCAGCCCAGCGTGGAATGCGTAGCTGGCAGCTCGTCCAGCAAGTGCATTTATTGTAAATACGACCAAGGGGCTTATCTCTCCGTGGATACGCCGAAACCTCTCTCGGTGCCTGCTAATACAAGAAGATTGCCAAACCTCTCAGGGGCCTGGCCGAGTATACCTAGCGCCGAGTAACGATTAATCTGACAGAGCAGCTCGACCAACCTAATAAACCATGACCCTAAGCAACGTACCCGATACCTCGCCCATCGAGACGTCCTCGACTCGCGCCCTGCCAGCCCTCCGCAGTCCTGATATGCACGTTTTCGTAACCCTTGGCCCCTGAACAACCGCAGGGCTCCCTGACATGAAGCCTCTTTCTGTCGATGCTATAGAGTAACCTATTGCCGTTCGCTAGCCGGCGTACACTACCTATTGCAAGGGAGCCGATGCCCAGGACTCTGCCATCTACGATTGGGCGTACGAGCTGTACGATCGGCCCTCAAAGGCGAAGACGAAAACGGACAGGGCGAAACACTGTCGGCGAACAAAAAATGAAGTCATCACGAGTTCCAGGGAACGAGACCTCCTGGAGGGGTGGGGGGGGGGGCAATGTGAGGGGTTATACTTTGGACGTTGAGCGGCGCCTTCTCACCGATCGACCAGCAATAAGATACCGTTCATAAGCAAAGTCGAGGCTGTACACAATAGCACCGACAAGTTGAAGTCACAGTACCAGCACGCCGATTGAAATACGAACCATCTGCTTTCCCTGATCCAGGCCCTTGGCCTGATACCTTTATATTCTTCAACTTCACTCACGCAATCGATCAACAAATGCAACGAGAGCAGGCCATGTGTGAGTCATATGATTGACTGGACTACAGGGCTAACCAACAAGAAGGGCACATCGCAACATAGGCCATCGCCGTCCTGTTCACTTGCACTCCCGATGACAACCATGCTTTGCCGTTTTCCGGCGCGCCTCCCGTAGCCCACACCACCCGGCAGTCCATGTCCCCCGGCGCCCTCCGATGGTATCGTCGACATCCAGCAGTCCTGGTTGTTTCCTGGTATCAAACACCAAGAGTTCCATCCGGCTTGCTGTCGCGGGGGGTATCTTCCATGGCTTCGAAGAAGAAGCCCAGCAGAGCCTGCAGCGTCAACTGCCCTCCCGAATAGCTCCTATCGTTGTCCTGTAATAACGGCCGGTCGTCAGTAGGGATCTCCTCGGCAGGCCCGCGGCGGCCACCGGAATTGACAGGCTGCTGCCCGGTCGCGCAACGTACCAACAGCATGTCCGGGTGGCCTTCCAGCATGGCAGGCGCGCCGTTGGCCGTGACTCCATCCTTGGAAGTGACTTCGCTTTCGCCGATGGTGCGGACCTCGAAATGAACACCGCCATGGCGGCCCGCACTCTTCACTGCGCCGAATAGCACCATGACCTGATGCACCGGGTGTAGCATGTGCTTGGCAGACTCTCGGACGACATCGCTTTCGCTGATCGATGCGGAGTGAACGGTCACGAGGTGATGTTCGGTGTTCAGGCGGGTTCAGATCTGTTGAACGTTGTTCGCGAGCTCGCCCGAAGGGGCCCGCTGCTGGGTGACGTTATAAAAGCTGGCGTAGATGCGGAGGTAGTCTTCGACCGGCCGCTCCAAAGCCACGACGGCAGGCTTCATTAGCTCGGCGGACCAACTGGTACTGCTCTGGGGAGCGCTATGTAGGGGCGGATCGTCGGTGTCTTCCTTGAAGAGTTTCTCGGGGCGAATCCGATCGTGGACGAGGCTGAGGATTGTGACGGCAGACGCCAAGGCCATTCTGGCGTTGGCAGGCTTGATTCGGTTTTCTCTTCATCAGCTTTCAATGACATGGAGGCTTGCGACAAGAGAAAGGCTGACGTCAAAGATGATACTCACGTTGTTTGCTTGAAGACGAGCCAGACTTTGATAAGCAGGAGTCATAGTGAGCAGAAGATATATCGAGCAGGTGCCGGAAAGCGTGGAAGCTCGAAGCTGCGAGAACCCGGCATCTTGGAAAGGCAGCTATCCTAGTCAGGGTGTCCGAGCATTCCCTGTTTGTACAACCCAACAAAAAACACGAAAAAGGGCAGGTTGTGAATGGAGATGCTGGAAACTCCTCGAGAATGGTCATGAACCGGCCATTACAGGCTGCCAATTATCTTATGACGGAAGGCAGTAGGGACGTATAGTGAATGGAAAGGCAGTGAATCAAAGAACTCAGGTGACAGTCTCTCGCCTCCCTGCCTACGTTTATGGAGCCCGGTATGGCCTGCCTTACTTTGCTTCCGCGACTGATTTCCACTGAGTTGATCAGATCTCAAGACAGAAACAGAAACACTTTAGATACGGCATGTCAATATATAGTGTAGGATATCAGGGCCTCTAATCATAGATATTTAAATGAACGAAACTCTACTGACATAAATTGCACATGTTGAGAAGCGACGGCGAGCGGCGGGCAACTTGCGAGGCTTAAACTCACTCTTCCTTCCCCGTGACACAATGAGCAACCCAAGACATTCATCCAGGTATCTGAATACCTGGGGCGCCCTACACGCCAGACATACAATTGTCGTCCGCACGCCTCTTGATATTGAACGCGCCTTCCCCTCCACAAGAAACAATACTTTCCACGTTGCCTTCTTGGCCTTCACTGTCTGACAGCAACTCATTTTTCTCTTTTGCTGACATCTTGCTTTTACTGACAACTTGACCTTTTGCCAGCAGGGTCGTCCTCTTCATCACCTCTTCCAGCCTACTTCAGCACCTCCCAAGACCTTAGCCATACGAACGCAAGACTTGTCAGGTCGCGCCTTCCATACGATACCCCCTGACCCGGTTCTCGCTGACTTACCTCCTGCTCTAGCGACATGGTCATGGCCAACCATCCGTGGATGCCTCCTTTGGACACCTACCACGCTCAAGACTTCGCCTAGCACCAAGGCAGCAAGTTGATGATCACTCCCCACGAGGCGCCTGAACCATTCGATGGTCCTTCCTACTATCGCCCGTCTGATCCCTCTTCGACTTTCGATGGCGATGCCTTGATCAAGCAGCACAAGACAAGAAGCCAGCTGGTCGCCGAGTGTCTTCCCCGTGGTGTCTCATGGGCAACGGATGATGGTGCCAAGTCTTCTCAGCACATCGGTCTGACCATCGAGAAGACCATAAGACCACCAAGGAGAGGGGCTCACAGGTTGTCGTTTGTCAACTCAATCTGGGCCAGATGAACAAAGGCATCCCAGCTCGCGTTGTTGCCAAGATCTACAACCCGCTCTACTACCCTTTCCTGGGCTGTGCTCTCCCGTATGCCAGCGATGTTGTCACGCAGGCGGACATTGATCTCAGCAGGGAGGCCGCCGTCGTCGTCTACCAGCACTTCAAGACGATGGGGACGGACGGCCAATTCGCACCAAAGTACTACGGCGCCTGCACGATGCCCATGCGCAGCCACATCGCGGGCAAGTATAGACCCGTGTGCCTCATTCTCCTGTGGTACACTGACGGCTCGACGATGCGTGCATTGTGTACCGTGCCGTACAACCGCATCCCTGCGCTTGTCCCGGGCCCTCATGCGATAAACGATACCCAGCGCATGCTAGTCATGAAAGAACTTTTTGACATGGAGTCAAAAAAATGCGACACACTGGAGTCGTTTACGGTAACATCATGCCCGAGCACGTCATGATCTCTTGCCCACCGCCAGCCAATGTCGTCAACGCAGTATCGAAATCCCGCGTCGTCATCATTGGTGGTTGGAAGCTTGCCACCGTTGGGTGCAAGGAAGTCAACTACACACCGGTGGTCGAACTACTGCCACACCCCGTCTCACCCATCGACTGGTACGCAGTCGACGAAATCGACCAATTCGAGGGATGAATTCATCTAGACTACTTCAAGGACGAGCAAAAGTTCACTGCTTGGCTCGAAGAAGATTTCGGGGGCGAGAACGCGAAGAACTACTGTCGGCAGAGGGATTTTGACAACATCAAGACTCCGAGCTCTTTGAATGGCCGAGCGACCACAAAGACTGCAGAGCTTGTCGGGAACGTTGGCAGCTAGAAGTCGCCAAAGAACGACGAGGCCCTCAACGTGTCGGGCTCATCTTGGTCGCATCCTGAAGATGAGATCTCCGAGGAGGACCCGGACCAGACTACACGCTCTGCATCTCTGAAGTCGTGTAGCAGATGCGGGCCAGACCATACACTCTCCATTCCTGTAGTCGCGTAGCGGATGCGAGGGGCCTGCACAAAACTGCTGTGCTGGAGACAGTGGGGAGGGACGTTGGGGGGGGGGGGGGCGGCAGGAAGTAGCATCGAGAGAACATCGGTTTCGCCCCCAAAGACCATTGGGTCTGCCATGGCGTGACATGTCGCAAGTCCATTGCCGGTTGACAGTGGTGCTGCTAATTCTTCTTCTTCTTCAAAAGTTCTTCGAAAGATCTTCAAAGTCCTCAGAAGAGAGCGTCATGTTGATTACCATGCTGGTTGACCCGCTCCCGCTGCCACGTGATTGATCCCTCTCCGCCTTAGCGGTCATCGGACCGACCCAACCAGAGGCAAGTGCCGAGTCTCGATCCATGTTTGTCCAACGTCATGGTCAAGGCATGGCTCAGCCATTCCTTTTCGAACACCCGCACACAACACAACCATGTCGACAGTGCGCCTGACCTTTCTCTACCCGCCTCTGTTCCGTCCTCTACGGGTCGGCACCGGCGTTGCCCAGGCCACAAGGTCATGCCGCAAGCGCTACGCCGACCCCAAACGCCACCGCGCCGTCTTCTCGACAGCCTTCGCACCGCGTGCCCCCGTCGCCCGCCGCCACGGCAAGGCCGTCGAGCCTCTGCCCGCGCCGGCTGAAGATGACGAGATGAGGCCTCCCCTCGCGCCTCCGAGCCCCGAAGCGCTCACCAAGGACCCGGAGCTCGCCAACGCCGCCGCCGCCGCCGCCACCACCACCACGATCACCGAGCCAGCCGCCGAGGCACAGCCGCCACCTCCAACAGCAAAGGCCCCCGCCGACACCAACGCCGAGTCCGACGTCGAAGGCAAGGATGCGGCCGCGTCCGACTCCCGCGAGGAGGCGCGCCAGGATGCGAAGAAGAGCGGACCGCTGGAGGCCATGCTGCAGATGCCCGACCCCGGCACCGAGGAGGGCGGCGCGCGGCAGCACCCTCACCTGTCGCCGCCGCCCTACGTTCACCACTTTGACAGCTACTCGCTCGTGCGGCAGCTCCAGGCCGGCGGGTACACCGAGGTGCAGGCCACGTCGGTGATGAAGGCCGTGCGGCGGATCCTGGCGCAGAACCTGGACGTGGCGCAGGACAGCCTCGTCAGCAAGAGCGACGTCGAGAACGTGAGTGGACGTGGCTGCCTCCGGGAGGGGGCGCCGCGCATTTGTCGGCGCCGCGCGAGAGCAGGGCTGAACCTGTGCTGACACAGTTCGATAGGAGACGTATTTGTTCCGCGCCGCGTGCTCGGAGCTCAGCACCGAGGTCAAGAACAACCAGCGCATCGCCGACGAGGAGATGAGGCAGCAGCGGACCCTGCTGCAGCACGAGGTGGACATCCTGACGCAGTCGCTGAGCCAGGAGGTCCTCACGCTGAACGACAATGTGCGCGGCATGTTCAACGACCGCAAGATTGCCGTGAGCGAGGAGCAGAAGGGCGTCGACAGCATTGTACGTACCGCGGCCCCCCTCCCTCTCTCTCTGTGCAGCAGAGAACACCCTGTCGGACACTGACACAGGCCTGCAGATTCAGCAGATCAACTACAAGATCAGCATCTCGTTGAGCAGCGACGCCAAGTCGGAGATCGAAGGCCTGCGCTGGGTGCTCATCCGGCGATCGGTCCTGGGTATCCTCTTCATGGCCGTGCTGACGCTGGGCACGCTTCGGTATGGCACCTATGTGAGCCACGAGAACAAGAGGGAGGCCGAGCGGCTGAAGAGGCAGGCTGAGGTGCTGCGGGCGTCAGATGGCAAGCGAGACCACAGCTCCGCGCCGGATGCGGCGGAGATCTTGGCGGCGAGCTAGACAGGCCTGCTTGTCGGTGTACGATAGCCACGGTGCGGTATGATGATACCCTTAGACGGACCGCACAGAACTTGATCGATCTAGATGGAAATTTTACTTGAGTCTATAGACGCCATTTCCTTTTGGCAGGCAGGCAGGCATGCATGTGAGTGACAGGGCACGAAAGACGCCCGCCGTGAGCCGATGTCACCCCAGCAATCAAGGCAATGACTAGGTGCCGTAGGGCGCCAGGGTCAGTCGTGCGATGAGGCTGGCACGTCTCCGTCCCCCCGCCTCCCCGTCAAGACGTGACGTGCTTTTTGGGGAGCAATCTTAGGACACGGACGCGCGTGGTGGATCACCGTCCCGAACGCCTACCGAGAGAAACAAAAAGCCATGCCCCAAACAGCCGCCAAGGCAGGCTTGACGTTGTTTGTGCTCCTGAACACCCCCAACCAGGTCTTCTCAAGCGGCTCGGCACATTGCAACACGGCGACCCCTCGTAGTTGTTGAGCCCCTTCCGCTGCTCGCTACTGCAACACCATGCAGACCCATGTTCTGCACCACATTCGAACTGCCAACGCAACCAAACAGGTCACCGAGCAGCGCACAAGTCGGCACGCTGTCTGTGCTTTTCGGTTGGACGTGTACCATGGCTGCTGTCAAGAAGGGCACCAACGGCCGAGTGCACCCCTCCCTGGCTAGGGTAGCTTGAGCCCGCAGAGGAGACTGCAAGGTCTTGATGGCGCCGATCTCCAATGAGCCGGTTTCCTTCCTCAGCCCTCTGACCCTTCTCTTCGCTCAATGGCACCCCTTGCTGCGTGATGCCTGAGACACACTGACCTCCAGTGTGAGACCTTCCTTTTACAGAGGCTGTAGATAGCCTTGTTGAGCGGAAGCATGGTTCCCAGTCGCCTCCCAAGGCAGGGCCCTCCTCCTAATGCGCCTGATGAGGTAGCCGCGCCACCTTCCACAGTAGTTTGAGACTTCAAGGATGAGTGGCAAACCAAGGAGGGGCTCGCAAATGGAGTGAAGTAGCGCACGAGTTGTGCTCCACCCAACACGCATGTAGAATTGAAGTTCTGACCATCAACCTGCCTTCAGTGGCCTCACCCCACACACCCATCTCATCGGGGTTAGGAGAGACAATGGCTCTTTATACAGGGCAAGGGCCATCTCGCATACAGGCCAGAGGGCGCTCTCCGGACAAACGAGGAGACGTGATCCCGATTTGAGAGACGAACGCTCAAGGAAGATGGCAGCTCGTTGTATCCCTAACAGTGGGAAAATGAAGCAATGAGATCGAGTCACGATCAATGCCGTACTTCGAACGCCATCATGCCCAGGAATTGCTGAAGAAAACACGCGAACGCAGAGCAGAGCACTACAGCTGCAGTCGTGCCCGCGGATTCTCACCGGTTTGCCGGCGTCTGAAACCTGACGGCCTCAGTCATCGAACACCCGAGGAATCGATGGCAGCTTTCGTCCTCGGTGGCGCCTCCTGCCCACATTGCCAATACAAAAGAAATCCCCCAGATTAAAGATATTGACTAATCTTTTTGAAGCTCAACGTCACTCGTCGCCAGCCCCGTGCACGTCCGTCCAATTCATCCTGCGCACACAATCGTGCATGACACTATTGGGATGAATCTCTGCCGTCCGCACGTTTGAGTGCCAACAAAACACGACGGCCGGCCCCCAAATGCTACCAACCCAGGGTTCCGGCTGGGAATAGGAGTGCCCCCCTTGTGATAGTAAGTCCCTGGTAAAACTTTCGTCTCTGGTGGCGTCGACGGTAGTACAGGGTATTGTGGCAGATCGTAGCACATGAGCCCCGAACCCGCTTGACCCGTCCACCCCGGCTTGTATCTGGACTCGTACACGGGCACATTCCTGGTCATATCTCAAGCTAGCCAGCTTTCATGAGTTCTGACCATCATAACCCATTCTGTCTTTACCTTCTTGCGGAGTCAACCAGGGCCTGCCCGGGCGGTCCTGGCGTGATCGACATGCCCTGGTCTGATCCGTCTCTGCCGCCCATCCTGCCCAGATGATGATCAGAACGCTCTTGTTGCGGGAACGACCAGGTCCATGGCGGGACGGGAGGCGTTAGTGTCCCCTATCCCCGGTCGCTGCGCTCGCCAGTCTTGCGGAGCGCACAGAAAAGGCCCACGACGTGTCTGGTGGGCGTTGTGCCCACGATGAGAAAGGAGAAAACGCAACGGGGACAGCTGAAGTCGGTGAACTTGACGAAGAACAATAAGGAAACATAAAATCCGAGGTGCACCCTCACTCCAGATGACATGAGATGGACAATGAGTTTCAGCATTATGCTCCCCCTTGACAACTCCAGAAGCTCTCATCCTACTCGTCTCTGCCCTCCCCATACCCATTACTTCGAGCACAGCAATCCTCAGCCATGCGGGATTCTTCCGGTCAACAAACATCATCGCCAGCGAAACCCTCCCACAGCGGGACCCAAAGGGCTGGCAGCGGGACCCAAAGGGCTGGCAGCGGGACCCAAAGGGCTGACAGCGGGACAATGGGGCCAAACGGGCCCTCTGATCCCAGCGGCCAGGGCTGGGCTGCAGACGGCACCATCGCGACCATACCTATCAATGATGTGCACGGAGCTATCGATTACACAACCTTGAACTATGACGGAGACGCGTGCTGCCCTGGCTCGGACGAAGATGGCCTGCGCAAGGGCAGCCCCCCCACCCGGCCTGGTACTCCATGGTCGTCCTCTCGCCAACACGCAGGCACCGGAACCTCAGGTCAAATCGCCGGTCAGCTCATGCCCATCCTCGAGGAGGAGGAGGAGGAGGGGGTGGATCCACCCCCTGTTTCTGCCGTTGGCAAGGATACAGCGGACGACAAGGAAGCCTAGGAGAGCCCGACGGTTCGCGGCTCGCCCACCACGCAGGAACAAGGCAACCAGACCGGGGCACCGGGATCGTAGGGCTCCCTTCTCAGCTCCCTTCTTGCTGGTCTTCTGCTGACTCTTTGCCGATCGGTGTAGTCTGAGAAAGCTATTGGCTCTCGCTCTGAAACTGACAAGTGTGCCGCTGCATGGTGGATGGCACGGCGACGGCAAGACGTGGTGGAATGCCCTGAGGACTCCCGCAGAATAGGCTAGCAAGAGTTAATGACCAGTACCCTGTTTGTCACCCTGTTTTGCCGCATGATCTTGAGCGCGGAAGAATCTCTACGTTAGGCTGTTTCGTACTTGCCTCATAGAGGAGTGGATTGGGGTACACAAATGGACAAAAGGCTTCGCTGCGGCCAACGCAATTGTTAGCGCGCATATAGCACAAGACATGAACGTACTACAAATTAGTACAGCCAAGGCTGAGCAGCGACAGGGTCGTTGTCCCTTTCGAACCTGGCGGCGAGCCCCCCCCGTCCACATGTTCAACTTCTGAAGGAACCTTACGCCTTTTCTTGTTTCCCGTTTCTCGCGTGAATTCTTTGTAGTCGTCAAGGAAAGCGCATGGCGTGCTGATAGAATGGAGGTGATTTCTGATTTCGAGGGGCGAGGGAATGTTGCTGGGTTCGAGGGGTGCTCCTGCGGTGTCTGTCTCAACCAACAAATCAGGCCGGCATGGCTATTGCCTGACAGCCTCTCTTCTCACCAAGAAAGTCTCGAGTGCCTGGCTCGAATGCCCTGGTTACGGCCGCTTGGATCTGGCTGTTGTGACGGGAGACTATGGACTCGGGTGAGTGCAGGGTTCGAGCAGGGAGGGAGGGGTCACATCGAGGTTGCTACTTCTGTTCTACAGCGCCAGCCGGTCAAAGACCCGCTTCCTCGCCCGACTACAGAGAGTGTATTGTGAGCGGTGAGCACGCCGGTGTCGCGGACGCCGTGCAAGGAAGTTAGGGGAATTATAAGGGGGGCGGGCAATCTCATCCAGCTTTCACAATACGCTGACGGCGAAACAAAGAGACGTACCTCAGCTGTCAGAGCACAAACCTTTTCGAGGATTTCGAGGACCCTAGTCCTGGTCATGAATGTTAAGGTGACTAGGGTACAATACACGCCAACTTTTAGGCCGGCTGATCAGGGCTGCTAGAAAGAGATGACATCGGGCGGCAAGGGCTGGTACCATGTACGTCGTGACGATTGCGGTCCTGTGAGACCCAGACTTGAGTTGCTTCCGTCCCTGACAGGCTTGTGGGGGCGTGACATAGGCCCCAAAAGAAGAGATAAGTGGATAGACACCCAGCAACATACAGAGAGTCGATGATATTTACGGCACATTCTGAGCTCGAGGAGCATTCGACGTCTGCGGGTGCTTTTGTTCGCTGGAGATGTACTTTTGACCCTCTTCTCTGCAGTGCGTAATGTGGCAGCCTGTTCGTCGAACGAAATGCACGTCAAAAAAAGGGGGCGAGGCGTCAGAGGCCTGTACTGAACACGGAAACTGGATTGTTGTCACGCTGGGTCGCGAAAGAAGCCCAACAAAAATGTGGGCAATGGCCAGGAGAAGGCCTCGCGGGCTGCGGCCATCACCTCATGTGCATCTTGGTCTTCCTGACCTGCCTTGCAGAAAGGGGTTAGCCCTTGCGACTTGCCGGCCCCCCATTGCTTGAAGCGCTCGTGGGGCGTTCCGTTTTCAGTGACGTTGGAGTACCTGCGGTGGGTTGCCAAGGGACCCTAGGCGCTCAGATGTCCTGCACCGCAAGTGACTTCAGATTGACCAAGGGGAGATGATCGGCCTTGTGACTCGGCATGCTGTTCAATGGCTGACAGGAGGGAGGGAAAAGAAAAGAGACAAATCTTCAGAGCTTGAGCTTTCGCATCCGTGTCGACGGACCTGTTGAGAAGGTTGGGGGCTGTCGGACCAGGCTCAGGACACTGAGAGGCCGCTTGGATGCAGAGAGAAAGAGGGCGAGAGAAACCAATGGAAAAAAAATTCCTGACGTGTTCACCGTCACCTTACCAAAGGCAGAAGAGAGCCGCCAACCAAAACTGTTCAGGCTGTCTGCCTTGCGTGGTGTGGCCATCAACGCCCCGACCAGCCGCTGAACCGGCCAGCCTTTTCCCCCTTTGACCTGACTTGCCCAAATCAACGTGTGCCAGACTGGATCCAGTCGTTTTATTGCCAGAAGGTCGATGTTTTCCACCTCCTCTCTTGCACAAATCTCGTACTCTTCGTTTCCTGCGTGCGAACAGTGGCGGCTGCCTTGACGTTGAAAGAAGTCTTTCTCGTCGTCTCGTAGCGTCAACCTAGACCGATCTAACAGCAACGCCCGCTTGTCGAAAGGTGAGGAACATCTGTCGCGAGGGTATCAAGCCTCTTCCTGTTTGTACTGCGTCAAGCCTTTGCCCAGGAGTGTTCAGAACGCAACGACTGACGGTTGCGAGCAGTACGACGATGCCTCGATCGACTCGGACGTGTGCCCCTTCCCAGGAGACTGGGCCAACGGGTGCCTACTTCGCCATCGCACGAACCCGACACGCCTCGTACAACTCCAGTGATTCTTGGAGAAGGGAGAAACGTGTCACCCATCTCGCGACGCATCTGGGTGGAGCCTGGCATGCAAGCAGGGCGCTACAGGCCTCCAACTGATGAAAGCAGCCGCCAGCGCCTTCAACCTTCCATCCATCTGCTCAATCGTGCTCGAAACCATCAACCTTCAGCAACAGGCATCCCCGGACTCAAGCCATCGACATGGCAGCATAGAACAAGGTCCAAAGTGTGAGGTAGTGGCTTTTGGGGAACTAGGTGGCTAGAACCTCACGCCTATTGCACGTGGTTTTAACCTGCAAGCCCAACAACACCGATGGTAAGTTATTGCTCGACCAAAGACTTAAGAAGGTGCCGACCTATACCTGCTCCTTGCCGACGGGCTTGATCTACGTCGGACGCCATCCAACAGCCAGATACCATCGGAGGCAGCAACAGACTTCGAACCAGCAAAGACGGGTGCAATTGCATGCATACGAGTCTCTGAATACGGTGCGTAAATTCCAGGTGCTCCCCAAGTCAGGGCGGCCATTACCGGGGGCAAGCATCGACCACGAGAACGTCGAGTGTCAACTACAGGCGACGCAATTGTAGCCAGGGCGCGGCGCGTGCACCATGGATTCAACATATCGAGCATCTCTTGAGAACTGACCGACAACGGTCGTCGACATGGCAAACGAGACCCTGGAAATGTGCCTTGATTATATATCGACCTCTGATGAGCACTCTCCTTTCTTTTCCTGGGTGCTGACATCTAGCCAGCAGAGAACCCCCCAATCGAAACACCCGCAACAAACGCCGACCGCGCTCAGCAGCTGAACCTGACTGCTCCTGCGAGCCAATCCTACAACACCATGGGGATCTTCGGCTTTGAGGTTGCACTTTCTGTGGATTGTGCGCGAACAACGACAGCCTATCCGACAACAATTGACTCCATTCCGTCGTTGAAAGAAGACCAACGAAGTGATCTATCATGGCAATACAGGGCTTGTC
>NW_021167365.1:0-78052 GCF_003724135.2 Verticillium nonalfalfae | reverse complement strand
AGTTACTGTATTCGTAGGTACCTACTCCAGCAAGAGCGAACGGCTGTGCCGGTTTCAACCTTGCCACCCCTACGGAAACGCCCATCAACGTCCATTGCGTGATGGTCGTCTTAAGCCTGCCGTCCCCCCCGGCCTGTCCGTTCCGCCGGAGCCTCGTGTTATTATTAAACCATCCCGCCCTGCCCCTCGACGCTATCGTTTGCCTGTCGTCTTCCTATTCAAGCATTCTCACACTCACGTTGCTTACTCTCCGATGACTCGAGCTCCCCTGTTGATCACTCTCCTCAACACGCCGCACTACAGCCTGCCTGTCTGCACATCACGAACGCAGCACCGTGCACCATAAGTGGCCGTAGCTTCCTCAACATCCATCTACCCGTCGACACGACAAACTACCACCACAATGGCTATCCGTGACCACTTCCGCCGTAGCGTCCGCAAGTCTGACGCATCAGATACCGCCTCCGCCGCCTCGGGCCACCACTCCAACTCGTCCACCACGTCCTTCCAGCGCCTGGCTAAGACCTTCTCCTGGAAGCCACGTTCCGACTCGTCCAGCAACGCCAGCAGCAACACGAACTCGTCTTCCGATGACGACACGCCGGCACCCTGCATGACCGACGACAGGCCAGAAAAGGGCGTCCCCTCGTGGCTCAAGAAGAAGAACAAGCCCGCCAAGAAGCCCCTCTTCGCCGGCCTCAGCCTGCCCACTCTCTACGGAGGTGGCGCCAAGGCCAGCAAGTCGGCCGTCGACCCCCGCGAGAAGCCCTTCACCGAGGTCAACCTCCGCCACCAGGAGATGCTCTCCGGTTTCACCTTTACCTTTGGCAACCGCTGCGACAGCCGCCGGTCGAGCATCCACGGCGGCATCAGCCCCGGCACCTCGCGCAGGCCCTCCTCCGACGGCGGCAGCCGGCCCATGCCCTCCGCCGCCGACGACGACGAGAGGGACCCCTTTGACAATTTCGACGAGCACTTCCTCTCCCCCGCTGCTGCTCAACGGCGACCTGCCCTCTTCGCCTAAACAGGCGGTTGTGAGGCCGTCGCCTTCCACATGAGCATAACGAATCACGAGACCATCCTGCGACGATTCGGCAAGGATGCGAAAAGAAACCAAATATCCGACGACAAGCTGTCGGACAGCACTGCGACGCAACGCAGCGCAGCAACTTCCAACGGGCCAATCACACCCGATGATCGTCCACTGCATACGACGACTACAAATCACACCCTGCAAACTCGATCTCTCACACTACCACTCCATCTCTCACTTTCTTTTCCTTGTTTTCTCTTTTGGTGTTTCACAGCATTGGACAGGCGAGGCGTTCAGGATCCAGATATGTGTTTTTATCTGCTTGCTACCCTTCATCCTTACCTCGTATCATCGACGAACGATTCAAGGAACAGCAGCAACCCCCCCCAAAAGCTTTAGACCGAGGGCAATTGTTTTGTTAGACAGGAAGCGGAGGTGGAAAAGCACATGTCAGACGAAAGTGTTTTTCCTTTTCATTCCTGCTTCGGAGGCGAATGGCTGAACCCCCAAGGGTAAAAAGGCCCGCTATGGCACCGGTACACGGGGGAGATGGGCTACGCGAAAGGCAGCGTCTCGACTCCATGGGTCGGGCAACACGCAGCCTCGCGAAGTTCAGGGCTTAATGGCCGAACGGGACATCTCATTACCTTATGTTAGAGGCAATCAATCAAAACAGTAAAAAACTAAAAAGAAAGAAGCCCAGAGAAACCCCCCAATACGGCATCATCCCTCATCGTGATTCCCCCGTCAGTCTTATCAGGGGATATTGAAATAATGATTCATTTCGCATCGTCGCCCTGCCCTGCAGTGGTTCCCGTTGTGGTTAACTCTCCATCCTTCCATCCACTGCCGTCTCCCGCTCCCCCAGGATCTGCTGCTGCGCTCTCCCTTTTTCTTTTTTTACGTCATGCCCATCCGCCGACTAGTTTTTGCGGAGTGCAGACCACGCCAATGTGCACTCTCCTCCCCGATAGGCCATCGTCGGCTCCCCACACTCCTTTGGCCCGAGCACCGAGGACAGTGTGCGAAAGCGAGGCACAGCAGAAGCCGTCTAACCCTCCCTACCGTGGCATCGTGGCGGGCGATCACCTCTGGGGTTGGTCTGCACTGCGGGTGAAATTGGCCTTAGCTTGACACGGCCAAGCGCCGGACGGCGTCAAAATCTTGTGTGGACGTCAAGGTTGCTGCACGCGCTGGTCCAAAACCGCCCCTCCCCCCCCCCCTTTCTCGCTGGACATGGCCCTCGTCGATTCGACTGACTGAGCGCCGCCGAGCCTGAAGCCAAGGCCATCTACACCTTGACACGAATGGCGACATTTGCCTGGGCGGAGGACCTCGACGGTAATCGATTGGTGGAGGGGAAAGAGCGCGCAGCTTGGCTTTCTGGCTCTTGCTGAAATTGAGGAAGGGGGGGAGGGGGGTGTCTGTTATTGGAGCCAATTTTCGAGAGCTCCCAAGTCTCCACGGACAAGCCTTTTGTGGGCGTCCTGGGCGAGAAGCTGGGCAGCATAGGATGGATGATTCATTCGTTCGGTCAATCGAAGTCTTGTGTTGGGCTGCAACGAGATTGAAGCCTTCGTTTGGAGGCCGGCCAAGACGACGGACTTTTCTACTTGCGTCTCTTGGCTGCGCGAGCACGTATCAAGGAGTCGGACAGCGGCGCGCGAGAAGAGGGGTATCACACGGGCGGACCAAGGAGAAGGTGGGCAATCAATGAGCATGTTGCGTTGTCAGGTTCAAAATCACGCGATGGGATGGGATGTGCCAACTGATTAATTGCGAAATCCTCCATGTTGGAAGAGATAGGTTCCGCACTCAAAGATAGTTGCCTGAAGATATTCTCGTCTCGTACGACCCCATCATCCTCCCTAGGGGGGGTCGACAGGGTGTATCCGGCTCAAGATCAGAAGCTGGGGGCTGACTGACCGAGCATGGCAAGAGACGGCTTAAGGCAGCAGCGGATAAGGGGGAAAACAAGGTAAGGATAGGGTATGGTAGGCTGCGATGATCCAGCTGAGCGCTTGCTCCGACACAGAAAGCTCAACGGCTTGATTGAAGCTGCATTGAGATGTCTCGACTGCTCGTCCACGGCTGCCAGTAGGCCGCGCATTGTGACGGTGTCTCGTGCTAGACCTGGCGTTCGTCGTCGGGTGGTGGTGAATAATGGACGTTGAATGGGTTGGAGTTGTGTGGCACGAAAAATTGAGGTCGACATCGGCAGAAATTCGGCACCCATGCTGTGCCGATTGAGACATGGCCCCACTACACCCGCCTGGAACAGTGGAAAGACAGCAATAGCGGACTGAAAGCCCGCAGTCAGTCGCTCCGTTGTCAAGCATCGAGTCCCTCAATTGGCGGCGTCGTTTCCCATTAAACTCATCACTACCGACGCTTCAATGCCTCGCTGAATACCCTTGGAGGAAAGAGACCAAAATTGAGTAGCACGCTGCTTCATAGCTGGGAATGCAGAACGTGTTGATGGAACTTGCGCGACGAACAAGCTTTCCATGTTTTGGAATGTGTCTCCATGACTGCTGCCGATCATGTATCCCTTCCACCTTCACCGGGCGTGCCTGCCTGATGCTCAACGAACGCCCTGGTCAAGGGACGCTGAGGGTGGATGTCTGACTTGTCCAGAAAGTCTTGCGCAGCGAGAGCATCGAATTATCAGACTTTCCGTCTCAAATCTTCCATCTTCTGCCTGTGGCGATGTCACCACCCATTCGACGCGTGTAAACAGTAGCCTTCCTTCCCCTTGTACCTGTCCTGGTATCGCAGACTCAGAAATCCAATGCGCCACCATCAAAAACTGGCGCCACTGGCCAAGTTCTTCCAGGCATGTTTGCGACACGTGCCTCACGTCGCCATTCTCGTCTTGTTGGTGTCAATAGCATCTCAGTATTTTCATCATGGTATTTCATCGACCTCTGTGCTGGCATTACCGAGGTTAACACGCATAGGACGACATGACCCCCTCAAGTGCAGAGGCCTCCTTGCAGAAGGCAGTTGGCAGCCTCGAGGGCACTCTGGTCATCCTGAAGATGTTTTCAAGGCCTGGCACCCCAGCAGCTGCACAGCTCACACATATCGCGCGGATGATGTCAAGGCCTGCCTCGGAGGACGTCGCCTCGTCTTTGCCGGCGACTCGACCATCCGTCAGCTATTCTGGGCAGCCCTCAGACGTCTCGACCAAGAAATGTACGAGCGAGAAGCTCGCACTTTTGCCCTACTCCAAGACAGGGCCGTGGATCTTTCTTTTCTAGTCCACCATGTACAACTCGACTTCGTCTGGGATCCGTGGCTGAATTCCACAGCCCTTTTTGGCCAGTTATCCCAGTTCAGATTGCACCCCGGAACAGCCGGCCACGAAAAGACAGCTAAGGAAGAGGGCCGAGACTCTCCCAGCGTCGTCGTCTTGGGCACTCCGGGCCTCTCTGCCGCACGCAATGCCGGCACGAGATATCTTGAGACCTTTAGCGAAGGCATCAATACCGTGATACACTATCTTCATGGCAACATCGATGACAGCATCCATGTCCCTAGTTCTAAAGCGCAGGCGGCGTATGATGAGCTGTCCAACCTTGTTGTGCTTGCGCCGGTGCAATTTCCCGCCTACGACAGGCTCTCCTTTAGCAGAGGCGAGCAGATCACGCCCGCCAAGATCAGCGCAATGAATTGGAATCTCGAGACCTCTGCCTCCCTGGATCAGTCGCACATTATGTGGAGCTACAACCTCATGACTGAAGGACCCAACGACGCATACGATGAAGACGGATTTCATGTGCTGGATAGGGTAGCGGACTGGCGTCTGAACATCATGCTTAACGCTCGCTGCAATACTGGCCTGGCGAGGAGCAGCCCATGGCGGAACGAGATCACATGTTGTGTTCCTTACTCGGTTCCGACCAGAGGCCAAACTTTGTTCCTGCTGTTGGCGTTGCTTGGTCTCCCCTGGTTGGCATTGGACAGTGACCAAAAAGCTTTTGAGGCCTCAGGAGCTCGACGATCTATCTCAGCGCTGATCGCGGTGGCTTACATGCTCGCCATCGCCGGTTATTGTTATCTCGCTGATAGAACGCATCTGTTCGACAAGATCGCAAAGCAATTCGACACGTCATCCGTCGCATGGTCCTCCCTTTTGCTGGCTGTCCTAGCAATGGCTTCTGTCCGATCGAGTCGAGCGGGGTTTCTGGCGCCAACACATCACAAGCCCGTGTCATTCCTAGGCCGCGACCAGACCGAAGAGTTGAAAGGCCTGATGCAAGGATTCCTTCTGCTATACGATTTTCACGGCGCTTCGGAGATACCAGCTATGCACCTGCCGTTCCGATTATCTGTATCTGCCTACATTTTTTTCTCATGTTATGGCCACGCGCGATACTTTCTGAGAACCGAGGACTTCTCCTTCACACGAGCAGCCCACGTCCTATGCCGACTCAATGTTCTTAGCTGTCTTTTATCGTTCATGTCGGATACCCAATGGGCTACGCAGTACTTCTCTGCCTTGGCCAGCTTCTGGTTCCTCGTCACCTATGCAACATTGGCAAGCTTCAGACACTTGAACAGGAACCTGACTCTGCTCATGGTGAAGGTGCTGACAGCCGGTGTCATGACTTCTGTTATCATCAAAACCCCAGGGGTCGTTGGTGGCATTCTTCTGGTTCTAAATAAGTGTTTTGGTGTTGTCTGGGATGTTCAGAAAGTGCATTTGCACGTCTCACTTGACAGGTTCATCCCCATGGCTGGCGTACTGGTTGCAGCGGTGGTCCATCGTTTCACGGTTCTACAGCAGCAGCAGCAAGATGGAGGAAAGAGCATACTAGGCGACACTGGCTCTCCGTTCGACAAGCTCAACTATGCCCTGGACCGGGAACTCGTTGGCATGATCTATCCAGGCAAAGATGCGATTTCCGTCATTTCAATATGGATTACGTTTTCCGGTCTATACCTCGTCGCCCTTGGTATATTGGGATTCACAGCCAGGTCAGACAGCGACAACCGTGCCTATGACGCCTATCACCCCTATGCAAGCCCTTGGGGGGTCCTGGCAATATTGGCCGTCCGGAATTGTCACCGTAGGCTGAGGCAGCGTCAGATGGCTGGAGCTATAGCGCTTGGTCGCATCTCCTTGGAGACATCTATCCTGAAGAATCACATCTGGCTGGCTGGTGATGGGACGAGCATCCTCCGGATCGGCTCAGCAGGCCGGCACGGAACCAGGGCCAGTTCGCTCGCCAGACCGGCAGAGCTGACGGTCCTAACTATTGTGTTCCTGTGGGCGGCTATCAGATGCAGGCATTCTACGCAAAAGATCACACAATGGCTTGGGCCAAAGGCGGGCGACCAGGGGTCATTGACCAAAGTTCGGCGAGCGTCGCAGGACACGAGCGGCAGGCTCAATGAGGCAGCTGCTGGCCAATCACGGCAGGATGTCGATGCTGAGGAAGCAGGAGTTCGAAGTGAAGACACAGCCATTCCAGAAAGCGATCTCAAGTGGAAGGTTGCGGGGATTATGGGAGTTCTCTGGCTTGGTAACATGGCGTACGGAGATCACTAAATGGCTGTTCGTGGTGTCTGAATCGAGGAAAGTGACGACAAGACACCTAGCATACATGCATCAATCGAGAAATACATCAGCATCATTAAGCCCTGTGCCCAGATATAACTCGAACTCCCAAGGCTGCGGTGGCCATCTTCAATTGGTGAAGACAATATCCCTCTGCCTACCTTACCAAACTCAGGGGGCGGTAGATGGCCCCCCCCTTGGCATCCTGTTGAGGTTAGAAGATGCTCGAGTCGTGCTCGGTACACCAAACTGCCTACCTGACCAAAGTAGGTACCAGGACGCGCCAGACCATGGGCGACGGAGTAGGTGCCTTACGTCACCACCCTACGCCAGCCGCGACTTCATCTCACCATCATCCATCTCGTCCAGCTTCCTGCGCGGTTTCATATGTTCAAAGCACCTGCTTCGTGCGAGCGTGCCGTGCGATAGCCTGTCATTCAGCAGCCGGGATGGCGAATGCACCCTGACAGACGACAAAGGTACCCAAAGCATAAGGCCAGTTGACACTGTTCCCATTGCACGTTCCGGGATCTGCACCATCTTCAAACATCACCTAGCCACCTAGAGCCTCTCGCAACGCGACATCGTTCAATCTTTTAGAATCACTATATCCACATACTTTTTTTCTTTTTTTTCCTTCTTCTTTCGTTCAACTGTTGAGAATATTCTTCACGTCGCAAACATGATTCTCGGCCCCGTATCCCTCATCGACTGCGCCGTCTTCTGCGTCTTTCTTGCACCTCAGCTCATCCTCCACATTGGCCTCTTCCGCACAATCTACTTCGCGCTACGCGCTCTGCCCTTTCTGGTATTGCGCATGCCGGCATCGCTTGCGAAGGAGAGGTTCATCCTACGACGCGACCAGCGGTCGCCATTCGTGGCGCGGGCGACGTTATTTGAGGATCTCGTCATACGGTGCGTGCGGTATGCCTTCGCAGAGATCCCAGCAAATGTCGGGCGCGTCTTCTTCTCCAAGGCCGTGGCGCTGCCGTTTTTACGGTGGAGGATGGCGCGCCATGGGTTTGTGAGGTCGCCCGTCACGTGGAAAGAGTACAAGCAGGAGGTGAGTCGAGAGTTCGCCGTGGACGACTGATCTGTAACTAACAATGTACAGGGACCGGATGGCTTTCGGGGCATCTGGATCAGCGCGGACCCGTCCATGGTGCCTGATATGGTCCTCTATTACGTGCACGGCGGCGGCTTCGCCATGGGATCGACATACTTCTACCTTGAGTTTCTGCTTGCGTGGCATGCGCTACTTTGCAAAGCTGGGTACCGCAACCCGGCCATTTTTGCGCTTGAGTACTCGCTTGTGCCCGACCAAACGTATCCTGCGCAAGTGCACGAGACATTGAGAGGCTATAGACATGTTCTCTCTGCAGTGGGAGATCCCGCGAAGGTCGTAGTGGGAGGAGATTCTGCGGGAGGCACACTCGTGCTCACGATGCTCTTGGAACTCGGCCAGTTGAGCAGCGCGAGGGCGTGTAAAAAGAAGTTCGAGCAGGAGGTGCCGAACAGCGAGCGTCAGCAGTATTGGAGGAGCGCATACGAGACACCCCTGCCGGGGTTAGCGGTCCTCATCTCACCGTGGGTAACGCTTATATCCGACAAGCACGACAACTCAACGAGTGACTATCTCGACAAGTATCAGTTGCACGAGTACGCCATGCAGTATGCCGGCCGAGACCACATATCAGACCATACGGCATCACCGGGCCTGTGTACGGACCGCCAGTTGTGGGCGAATGCCAGTCCGCGCTGCGGGTTCTTCGTCATGTACGGGTCTGAGGAGGTGTTTGCGCCCGAGATCAAGGAATTCATCAAGACAGCCGTCCGCTCTGCCGAAGTAGACAGCCGTAAGGAGACGGGAGGGATCCACGCGTGGCCTGTGGCGTCGCTATTCTTGTCGAGCGCGGAGGAACAGCGGCTGAGGGGGCTGAGAACGCTAACTGTATCCATTAGAAAACACATACTCTGACGAGTGGGGTCGACTGAGGAGGAAAGGGGAAAGAAGGGATGGGCGTCAGATTAGATCAAGTTATTCAGGTCCGTCTCAGACCTCGAGCAAGAAACCTCGAAACCAGGGCCGGCGACAGCGCGGCGCGGCTTCTGCGGTCGTCGGTGCGATGAGCGGTCTCGGGCGTTTTAGGCTCATATCGTAATCATCATACGCAGGGAGGAAGGGCTTGAGAATTTCATAGAAGACGGGGATCCATTACCTATAGAGCTGTTCTGTCAAATTTTCGCGCACTGGCGAGGCCATGTCGTGCATGCTGGAGCCGCACTTGTTGATCTGTAGCGTGTGCGTTCTTCGGATGGCACTAGAAATAGTCAACGGTGCAGTTTGCGTGGGTCTCGTCGGAAGCTGAGGCCACGGCCTGCTGCTGGCTGACTGGCTGACTGATGACGGGCACCTAGCTCGTACTACCAGCTTGTTGACGCGTGGTACCGAGGATGGCGACCGTGCGGCTCATTCGAGGTGAGGACGGGCCATCGTGCCCAGAAGGAACGTGACTGAGATCCTAGGAGTGTCATTAGGGTGAGACGCCCAAGTTCCAGGCCGTCCACGGACACGTTGACTAAGGCATGTGGGTATGGCTGGTAACATGGCTGGGTAGGTTATAGAGAGCGTCCCGTCGGTCGCAGTATCTTGCCGGGTAGAGGTGGGTGGCAGTCACCGTGAAGCTGTCAGACAAGAGGCCAAACGGATGCATGGCGAGTTGGAACAGGCAGCAGCCGAGCATGCCTACTCTGACGAAGATGTGCAGCGAGCGTGACGTGCTTGATTGCCTTCATGTGTGAGAAGAAGTTGTGCCTGGTGCGAGAGAGGTGAGAGGCCAGACAGAGCCCTGATCTTGATTCTCCAGCAAGTGAACGAGAGCTCGAGCTGCGAGCACGTCAGGTGGTAGAGTGCCAAGAGCGCAGCCCATTCATGGTTGGCATCTCGCGTCGGACGATGTCAACGAGGTTCATCTTGAAAAATACCTAGGTGGGTAGGTAGGTTAAGTAGGTAGGCAGGTACATTGCATTCTGTACGAGGTTAAAAAAATCCAAGGCTGTCATGGCCAGGAGCAGCTGGTCGATAATCGTTCATACCTAACCTGGCGCGTCAAGCCTAGCACTGGGCAAGTACCATGCTGCGGCGAGATGTGAGTGGTTGGGGGCGGTACTCCTGCGGATCCCTGCCGGTTGTGGCCTGGCGGCTGAGCGTGTGCTCCCCCCTTCCCCCCTTCCCCCCTGCCAGCGGGAGCTGTTCTTGCTGGTGCACAGGAGGTGCGCCTGAAGGCGAGAGGGGCCTGAGGGGAAGACTCTCTCACCCACGATGCGCATATAAACGCGACATTTCCCTTCGCCCAAGACGGACCCCCCCGGACGCCCTGCCTGCCCGTCCTCCACCATCAAGACAATGTACTCTCCTGATTCGACCACTGCCGTCATCGACCATTGAGGTTAGCGTCATCACTCCTACTCTCTCACACATTACTTTTGAGAGAGACCGACAATTTTATTATTTCATCTTCTAGAACGGCCTTGATTGAGTGCCCATCTCTGCTGGGTCCTTCATTTCTTTGTCATTCCCTTTGTTCGACTTGCTCAGTCTGGGCTCTCTCTTTGCCTTTGAGTTCCCATTCTCTGAGGAAACGTACGGACCACCCCGGCGCCGACTCGCCCCCCCCCCCCCCCCCCCAACCCAAAGTCCACCCAAATCGCGATCAGAACCCTTCCCGTCATCTCACGGAGACGCGTCGACGCACCGACCACACAACACCACCCGAATAGGACTAGCGGTTCCTCGAGCTCGAAGCATCCTTCTCATCAGCCCTGTCATCTTTGGGTCCTTTGCCCCCTCTGCCGTTGAGCTTTCTCTTGCTCCCTCGGGACTGGCGTTTGCTGGGCTTTGTCGGTTTTGGGCCCTGCTTTCACTGGTCGACCCCCAATCCACTCGCGTGGTGAAGGCATCCAGACTGTCGGATTTATTCCTGTCGTTGCAAGAGCAACCATTCGCAGCTTTCATCCCACCCTCCCCGCGGTCTTCCGTGAGGAGACCATTCTCCAGGACACGAGAGGCACCAACTAGTCCCACCTGACGCCTAGTCGCTCTGTGCTTTCTGCTGTACCTAGAGGCATAGTCCTGCTGCGTCCTGCGAGTTGCGCCCCCCATCACACCTCTTGATAGGGCCCTCTGTCAGTTCCTTGCAGCGCACTTGTCCTCCTTCAGAAGATTGCGCTGTCTTGCGTAGTGGCGGTGTGTTTGCCATCTCCAATCGGACTCTGCCTCCACATTCCCAAGTCGGGCTGCATCTGTACCGTAAATTCACAGGAGACGCGGGACCTCCATTTCGTCAAATCGCCGCCGTATCCCCCCTCCATATCAAGCCCCGGAGCGACCGGCCGGCAGCCGAGCTGTGGTGTCCTTGCGCCGCTCCTCTTTCCACTCGAACCCCACGAACACAGCCGCCAAGGTAGAGTTCCTCCCTCGCCTCGCACCACGGCACTTATACCTCGAGATCACTCGAGGGGGTAGGGAAGAAACTTCCCTTCATCTCGAAGCGCAAGCCATCATAAGCTTTCCCCTGGTTGGCTAATCAAACCAAAAAAAAAAAAAAACCAGCTTGGACTTGAGACTGGGAAATACCCACCAAGGCCGCCTACCCCTCCAAGGGAAAAAAATTTAGAGGCGCGCTTTTTTTAACAAGGCCAAAGGCCCCAGTTGTTCCCCCCCCCAAAACATTAAAACATGGCAGAGGAACCGTACGCGCCCGAGTCCCCCGACCTCTCTTCTTTCTATTCGGCAGCCCCCACTTCGCGCACCCCTCCATCAGCAGCAGCAGCAGCAGCAGCAGCAGCACCGCTACCACTACCAACGCAACCCCCATTGCACCCGTCTGGACCAGGACTGCAACCGCAACAACATCCGCACCCGCACCCGCACGCACACCCCCAGCACCTGCACCACCCCCACCAGCAACAGCTTCATCACTTGCAGGCGGCGGTCGCACCCTATGAGTACCCAACCCATTCGCAGCAACTTCCTAGCCCGCCCAACAACCACCATCAACCCTATACAAACCCGCCTGCTCTAGCTCCTGGACCTACAGTTCTTGGACCTGCACAAGCTCCAGACATTGGCCTGGGATCTGTCAAACAAGAGCCCCACTACCCGCCTGCCGCCATCAAGAGTGAATACCTCCACAAGTCTCCGTATTCGCCACCACAGGCCGCTCCTCAGCAGCCTCACTACCTCCCTCCCGAGTACCAGCAGCAACATCAGCAGCAGCAGCAGCATCACGCCCAACACCTGCAACAGCAACAGCTCTCACCGCGACAGCCAAGTCAAGCCTCGCCACCTGGACCGGCATCTGTTTCTGCACAAACTTTCTACGGCCACCAACCTTCTGTGGCTCTCCAGTACCAACAGCAGCAACAACCGCCGCCGCCGCAGACACACCCTGCGCACCAAGCTTATATAAAACAAGAGCCTTTTGGTGCCGCGCCGCACTTCGGCAACACACACCACCGAACACTCTCTCATCCGCAATACATCCCACCCTCGTTGCAGGAACAGCAGCGCAAAGAGAACATGCCCCCGCGTCGCAACACCCAGCAGGCGCCGCCTCCGCCTGAGATTGACCCCTCGCCGGTGCGTACCAAATTCCCGACGGCGCGCATCAAGCGCATCATGCAGGCGGACGAGGAGGTCGGCAAAGTAGCCCAGCAGACACCCATCGCCGTGGGCAAGGCGTTGGAGATCTTCATGATCAACGTGGTCACCGCCGGTGCCGAGATTGCCAAGGAGAAAAACTCGAAGCGCGTCACGGCGCAAATGCTGAAGCAGGTCATCGAGACGGACGGCCAGTACGACTTTTTGGCCGACATCGCGGCCAAGGTGGGAGAGGACGACAAGAAGCGAGGCGGCAGCGGCAACAAGGCCGAGACCAGCTCCGAGGAAGAGATGGAGGTCGAGCAGCCGAAGAAGAAGGTGCGCGGCGGTCGCAAGAAGAAGGCAGCCACGTGAGGCGCCGCACAGGCTCGAAGCGAAGCTTTCATGCGTTGACGGTCTTGTCCAATTAGAATGACACGGCTCACGAGGGATGACGGTGTCTTTATTTTATTTGTCCCCATGATGGATTGATGGAACGGACGGATTTGGGCGTTCGGGAGGGGCTACCCTCGCTGCGACTTGAGCATCTACACCGGCGTTTTGGTCTGCTCAGGTGCCCTCAAAGAGGCACACTGGGGCAAGGCATCTGACGCCTTCCTTCTGTAGCTTGGACCTTGAGGTCGGATTAGCGCGCGTTGAGGTCTATAGGCCATTTGCGTCTTTAGAACGGCATGCAATGAAGATTTTCTCTCTCCCTCTCCCTGTCCCTTGCTTTAGGATTCGAGGCATCATGTTACTTGATCCGTCGTTCCTGTCACCCCTCTCACCTCCGTCACATGGGAAGCCATGGTCGAGGATGTAGAAGGAGCAGCGTGATCGGCAGAGATGAGACTGAAGGGTGCGAGATGTGGTGGTCGCGGGAGGCATCCAATGGGGGTCGGGGCCCCATGTAGCTATCCGAGTGGGAGCAAAACAAAAATAAAAAAATGCGCGTAGCGGAGTCCTTCATGGAGCACGCGTACCACCCTAGCCCTTTCGGGAATGAGACTTGGCGGCCAAGAACTCGGAAGTAAGAGGCCAAAACGACATCAGATGTCACCTAATCACGAACCGCAAAGGTGGCTCTACCTGCTCGTCACTCGTGCTTCTGCTTCGCCGAAGGGGAGGGGAGTGGAGGTGGTGTGCGGGGGCAGACGCGCCCCGTAGACGGAAGAGCGGGTGCTGTGCACAGGCTCTCGACCTATCGCTGCAGCGCCCGCTAAGCCTGGAATAGGAGGCGGGCAGCCTTGCTACTACCGGGACCTGCCTGCACCCTCAGGGCACGGTGGGTAGAGCTGGCACCCTCTGTGGTAGAGCACCCTAGAGAGGAGGTTGCAGGCCGGCCGGCCGGTGCCTGCTAGGAATCGGTAGGTATTGCTCCAGGTGGCCCTTTGGACCTTAGGCCCCCTGACGACTGACTTTGGCTTGACCGACTCGGCTCGAAGCTCCCCCCCCCAATCCTACCACGATCGCATTTCGAGATTCCAATCCCAATACCAATTCCAACAACCACCCACCACCCACCATCGCCCTCTTTCCATCGCGAACAGATTCAAGAACAACAACAGTCACCCATAGAGCTCGCCCACCCAGCCATGCTCAACCACCCCAACGTCCAAACGGTCCATGCGCAATACCCATGAGGCCGCCCTAGCTCAGCCTCGCAGTTCTCCCCTCCCCCTTCGCCTCGCCTCGCCTCGCCTTAAAGTCTCGCTGGTTCGCTGTGTATAACCAATGTCGTGGGACCTGCTCAAACGCTTCCTCGAGTCCGATGTCTTCAACTCAAATCCCTTCCTCTCCGTCTCGTACCTCTCGTGAGCCATCCTTCTCGTCTCCTCCGTCAATTGCCAGCGCTAACCATCGTGTGTCTCCTCTTCCCAGGCGCTATGCCGATCACGTCGGCATCCACTACGTGCTCTGCAACAAGTTGCGACAGTTCCCTTACGAGGACATTGAGTTCTTCCTGCCGCAGCTATGCCACCTTATAATCAGCGTCGACAATGAGTCCATGGCCCTGGAAGAATTTTTGCTGGACTTATGTCAGGAATCTGTCACCGCTGCCCTTTTGGTTTGTTGCCCCTCATACCTAGGCAAGGCGCCTCAAGGGGGTGACCGACAAGCAGCTGACTTGATGTTGCAGACATTCTGGCTCTTCCAGACATACCTGCACGACCTCTCCTTGACACCGCAAGCCAAGGCCTTCCAGACATGTCGGCGGGTGTACAACAAGGTCCAGCATATCGTTTTCGGCCTCCCCGATGCCGCTCGACACGAGAGAATCAAGGAGAACACATTGCCCGTCACGGTCCTCGCCAGCTTCGTCCTCGCCAGCGTCGCCGTGCCAATGCTCCCCTCCTGGGCTGGACCTCTGGCCGTCGCGCAAGCTCGCAAGCCCCAGCCGTCCGAGGACCTGATATCCGAGACACGTGAGAGCGCGAAACCGCCAGCCCGCGCCCACACCGTGACTGCCGTGAGCTCTCGGTCGAAGCGCATCAAGGACGGAAACAGGACTACGAGCGCCCCCGACCCAAAGGGCCCGGCAGGACTGCCTCACAGCCCTTCACAGTCATCGATCGTCCGCCAGAACTCGGGTGATTCGGCCAAGACACCCACAGAGCCCAAGCGACCATCCGCTCTGGCGATGAAGTCACTCGAGGCCCGCCTAAGCTCTTCTTCACTGCCTCTGCCAGAGCTGCGATCGCCGCGCATGGTCACTCGGCCATCGACCCCCGTGTCTGCCGGAATTGTGGCTCGCCCGGGCGAGCTCATGTCCAGGAGGCATTCACACCATCCCAAAAGCGGGCTGGACGTCTCCGATCTCACATGGAACCAAAAAGTCGGGCTCTTGCGGCAGAACTACTTCCGATGCCAGACCCAACTCCTCACAGCACTCGAGGGCATCTCCAATCGCCTCGTCATCGTGCCCAAGCCTGCGCGGCTCAGCGCCTTGCGCGCCGAGCTTGCTTTGATCGCGCAGGATCTGCCGGCCGAGGTTGACGTGCCGGTCATCTGTCCGCCAACGCTCGTTAATGGATCTCCGAGCAAGAGCCGACATCACCGAATCGTACGACTGAACCCTGCGGAAGCGACGGTACTGAACAGCGCAGAGAAGGTGCCCTTTCTACTCATGGTCGAAGTCTTGAGGGACGACCTCTCGTTCGACCCAGGCTCGGTCGACAATCAGAGATTGCTTGCGACGCTTGTGACTGAGGAGGGGAGCTCAAGGCGCATATTCGACTTGTCCGAATCGAAGCGAAGGATACCGGCCCTCGCGCGGGCCTTGGAACCAGTTGATGCCGTGGTCGACAGCGTCTTCGAGCCTGTGTCGGGCGATCTCGGTAGTTCGCCGCTGCTAAGACCATCCGACGACGAGCCGACAAGCAAATACCAGGGTAAGCATATTGCAGCCAACCATCCGCAGCGACTATCGAGCGGCGGCACGACAATGTCCAGCACGGTCTCGGACGTCGCCACCCCTCGGAGTTCGGGCGGCTCCACGCGATCGAGCAGCCCGGGACCGTCGCGCAAAATGACGCTTACGGCCCGCGCCAACACATCCGTAGACCAGCCGGATATATCGGCGTTGGCGACACACATGCGCACGGCCTCGCAGATGCTCGCGCAGCTGGACGCGACGAGTGGCAAGAGGCCGAAGGGCGAGGTGGCAGCCATCCGAACGAGAATCATTGCCAGCATGCAGACCTTGGAGGAACAGAGTTTCGACCTGGACGATGGCACGGGGCCAACCTTTGACACGATCATCGCCAAGGCTTCAGCGGCGCAGGCCGCCCTCGACCCCGACCTCGACGAGACGACGCCGGCTGAGGCGAATGTCAACACGGCGGCCGGTCTGGCGCGGATGGAGAACGACATCAAAACGGGCGGACTGCAGCGAAAGAGTGATCGGGACGACCCCAGCGCGGCCGTCTTTGGCGAGGCATGGCAGGCCAAAAAGGAGCGCATACGAAAGACTTCACCGTACGGCTGGATGAAGAACTGGGACCTCATCAGCGTCATCATCAAGACGGGCGACGACCTTCGGCAAGAGGCTTTTGCGTGCCAACTGATCCAGGTGTGCCACAAGATCTGGATTGATGCAGGTGTCGACGTATGGGTCAAATTGATGCGCATTCTCGTCACGGGGGAGAGCTCAGGGCTCGTCGAGACGATCACAAACGGTGTGTCGCTGCACTCGATCAAGCGCAGCCTGACTATGTCCATGATGGAGGCGGTACCAAACCAGCGGTCACGACGGCTGGCGACGCTCAAGGACCACTTCATCAAGGCGTTCGGTCCGCCAGAGAGCGAGCCGCACCGAGCCGGCGTTGACGCGTTCAAGCGCTCGCTTGCGGCATACAGCATCATATCGTATATCCTGCAGCTTAAGGACCGGCATAACGGCAATGTGCTCATCGACAGCGAGGGCCACATTGTGCACATTGACTTTGGTTTCATGCTGTCCAACTCGCCAGGCTCGGTCGGGTTCGAGGCAGCGCCGTTCAAGCTAACGCACGAGTACGTTGACGTGCTTGGGGGTATCGGGTCGGAGGATTATGATGACTTCAAGCGGCTCTGCAAACAGGCCTTCCAAGGTGAGTCCAGCAGTTGCTCTCGTGTCTTGGGAATGTAACTGTACTAAAACATGCGCAGCTCTCCGACGCTCGGCGGATAACATTATTGACCTTGTGGCCATGATGGGTCGCGAGTCCAAGATGCCGTGTTTCTCGGCAGGCGTGACGCAGGCGACGTACAACCTGCGTCAGCGCTTCCAGCTCCAGCTTAGTGCGGACGAAGCTGAGCAGTACGTCGAGACGGACCTGATTGGCAAGTCCTTGGGAAGTTACTACACGCGACTGTAAGTTCCTTTCCTGCGCATGCGGCCCCTGCGCCGTGAAAACCATACCTTGCCTCTCTGCTCCGACGTGCCAGGAACTTGACTGACGTGTTTCCCAGTTATGATACCTTCCAGTATAGGACGCAGGGAATCTACTAGGCCGTGCCGGGCGAGCGAGAGCCACGCATTTGGGTGGCGTTTCGGGGCGGGAATAGAACGGTGGTGGATGCGTGTCTATAGGATAGCCAGGGGCCCCCAGCTGGCCTTCTCGGAGAGATTTGCCAAAAGGAAGAAGAGGGAGAGACGGTTTCTTTATGTTTGTGCATGCGGCGCATGTGAGTGGACGTGGATGAACAGAAGAAGCATGGCGATTCTGAACCAGACGCCGAGGCGGGGCCCCCTGAAAGGGCTTTGAAATTTCAAGCTGCATTGTGGTGTCTGAGACTGACATGGCTTGTTGTCCGAGAGCGTGCGTCGTTGGCGGCAGCCTTGTGCTCACCGTGGCGTGGCTGGCTGCATGGAAAATCGTGGTCGCCTTACGAGCGCTGATGGCTGTCATCCATCTTGGCACAGCCCCCCTTTCCCACCCCCCCGGGTCGCTCGCCTAGCTACCATGCCACCCGAGGCGGCCGGTGCCGCGGTCCCTGGCCTTTTTCTTTCCTTTCCTTTCCTGCCATTGATAGTCCGAAGCTGAAGACCGTGAGGCATCCACACACTGTCCGACCCGTGTAGGCAGCCTGCTCTGAGGCCACATCATTCGTCGTCCGGTTTCTTGGTAGAGAGGACAGGCAAGGTTGATAGAGGCGTACGGGGCGATGATGTTCTAGGGGGGTTGGCGTAGGTGTGTGTGTGTATGCCGACGAAAAGTGTCGGGGGCCGGGGGGGGGGGGCATTTAGTCACATATCGTTGCAATCGCGGGGGAGAGAGTGTCCGACTGCAGTTCGGTGTCGAGTAAAGGGCCGGCGGCGAGGCTGTGTGTGCGCTTTTCATGCTGCCTTCTAAATGAGGGACGTTGCTCTGCACATGCCGTGGGGGGAGAGGAAGAGAGGGGAGGGGGCGACATGCGACGGTGCACGAGGCTGGCCTGTGATGTTGGAGCCGCGGACTTTTGTTGCCTGCCAGGCGAGACGGCAACTACAGTGTCACAGTGGGATGGAGGAAACTCCGGGTTGGGGTATCGGAGCTCTGAAGGGCAAACACATCTCGTCCGCTCTGTAAGGTTAGGCACGTTCTCTGTCTGCTAAACAATAATGAGTCTTGTTGGAGCGTGTCTTGGACCCCCTTCGAGGTTGGCTAATACCAAAGCACCCCTGATGATGCGAATCGCGCTCTTGCCACGAACGGACGCCAGACATAATGCAACTCACTCAACCCCAGGATACCCTCGAGTCCCTTGACAAGTTTCCGGAACATGTACAATTTGAGGATAAACGTACTCTAAAAGAACCATGCAGAATAAACAACAAGGCCTCAAGATACACCAGCCATCAGAAAAGGAACTGCCATAGACTCCCAAGACACTACTCCCTTGTCACCTTTTTTCCGTTTTCACTCTATACATATATGACAACCTTTCAGTGTAAATTGCAAACAGACTCAAAAGACCCAATCAAACGGACAAGCCTCCAATCAGCAATCACGCTTCGTCTTCGTCGTCATCGCCATCAGCGTCGGAGTTTGGCTGCTCCGTGATACTGTCCCTCCAGACCTCCACTTCGAAGAACGGCACAGTCTCCTTTCCGAAGAAGAAGCTGAGGTCGTCTGCTGCAAACAGAGCCATGTCGCAGGCGACGCCGTCGAGGTGCGCCCGGCGCGCCTTGGCCCGGTAGCCGCTCGTGTTCTGCTGACCCACGCATGCGATGGCGCCGACGAGCAGGGCGCGGAGGCTTGGGCGTGAGATGGTTGTCAGGACGTTGACGGGCGCGGTTTCGTTGTTGGCTGCCGCGTTGATAGCCAGGCGGACGGCGAGGCGGACGGGCAGGAGGGGTGGGATGAGCGGGGGCACGCGGGGGTGCGTGGTGAAACGGGGTGGGGGAGCTGCTTCTCCTGCTGCCCGCGAGGGCAGGGCAAGGCCTTTTGTGCCATGGGCCGAAAGCCTGGGAGCTGGATGAGGCGGAAGACGGGGAGGCGGCGGCGGAGGTGGCGGCGAGCTCTGATAGCGGGGAGCTGAGTCGGACAGTGAAGAGGAGGGCAAAGGAGGAGGAGGAGGAGCTGGGAGGGAGACGGGCCGGGTCGTGTTTTGACCCGTCTTGTACCTGTTCAGAAGTTTCTTCGCACGGGTGATCTTGGCCTGCAGTTTGAGTTCTTCCCAGTCGGAGTCGTCGGATGAACTGTCGTAGGCCGATCCCTCGGACTGTCTCGTGGCGACGGGCGGCCTGCCTAAGGGAGTAGGTGGCGACACCGTCGACGCTTTCTTCAAGCTCAGGTACCGGTGAACATGATATGCTGACTTGATGAACAGACCCTTAAGTGCCAGTTCAACACTATATCCTTGGTCTGTGAGAACGACCGTCTTGCAGTTGTTTCGTGCCTGAACAGCCAATGCGTGCCAGACTTTTGCCGTCGGGTCTCGAGACGTGACGACGCTGATGTGAGCATCAGACGGACATGAAAAGCTAAGGTTATCTGTGGCCTGTCAATCAGCGAGCTGGCCATGCGAGGAGCGACCTTCTCAGTTGTCTGCTGAGAAGAGGATGAACGACACCGACTGGAGCAGACATACCGGAGATTTGCTGCCGAAGATAGCTCCAGGTCTGCAACTGGGACTCGGGTGACATGTTATGTCCACGCATCGGTGATGTCGAGGAGAGCGGGATAGGAGTCGTGACAAGCATAAAGGGTCGTTGAGGAGGGCTTCCGCATGTTCGGATCACTGAATATATCCTCAGAGAGATCCACACGGTCAAGGTGGAATGGATGGGGTAGGGTATTCAATACCCGAGAACGATGAGGGAGAGCAAAGATCTGAAGAAGGAAGACGCCGGGTACTTATTGATGTGCGCTTCAGCGACGATATTCATCGGGTCCGACCCTGTCGAGAGACGGCGACCAGGAGCGAGGTACCTTAACGGGAAGGAAGGTACCTCGTCGTGAAGGTACCTTGAAAGGAAGGAAGGTACCTTGTCGGGAAGGTACCTTCAAGTGAGGGAACGGTGCTTGTCAGACGGTGCGCGGCTCTCAAACCAGAGCGGGCAAGGGGGCTGGCCACAAGTCAAAAGTGAGGCGGACAACTAGCCAGCCAACAACTCTACTTGACATTCAGGCTCGTGCCGAAGGCGAACACAGAAAAGGTCTAAGACCTCCCATATTTATTGTGCCATCAGACCGGCGAGCAGCAAGTACCACATGACGACGCTCATCACCACGGCACACACAGAGGGGCGGGGTCGTAGACCGACCCCATGACGATGCTTTTGCAACATCGGCATGTACCCCAAATGCCAGGTCAACCCATGTCGGCGAGGCGTCGAATGCCGTTCGGCTGGCAACCTATGGCAGCCGCGGCTACAGGCCTGTTGCCACCAAACCTGAAGCGGCTGACTACCTAAAGTCATCCATCAGGGCAATCTGAAGACAGCATGTACTGGTCCGCTCGCCCATCGGGAGCTCACCTTCTGCTGCCGGACCTTTTTCTCAAAGTCGAAAGGAATGGCCAACTAGCACAAACGACAGGGCAGGTTGGGCAACAAGCAATGGTGTCAGACAAACAACGACGAACAGGAGGGGGTAGGAACTCAAAAAACGAAACCAGTGGCATCGTCATGCAGAAGAAGTCGAGTAGTGTTGAGAAGCATGCCGCCACGCCGACACACACACACACATCGCACCTTGCATGTGGTTCGACCGGCATGAAAGCAGCGTCGTAACGCGCGCTATGCTGCTGTAACCTCCCGCATGCTGAACGGTGAACGTCGGTGAACCAAGTGGCGCGAGGGCCCGGAGATTGGAATGTGTCTCCTAGGCGGTATGGCGGCGTACAACCCAGAGAATCTGCTCACAATGGCAAAACTCTTGCATTGCTTCGCCCGGCGTGGCGTGACGGCCAGGGGAATTCATGTTTTCTCGTTTCCGCGTCTCCCCGCCTCTGCCAGGTATCCGAAAGAAAACCAGTCTCCCGCCCATCTTGCCTCACTTAATCAGGCATCTCAACCAGTGCGACAAACTCCCTGGCCGTCGCCAGTCCTTATTGTTGAAGGAGATGACTGCCACATCAGGTTCTCGAACACGCAATGAATGTTGGGCAGCAAAAACAAGAGCCCGCTGGTGTCGTCCCAAGATGTAAGGCGCGGACACCGTGCAACGACAACTGAGGAGTGTCTGGCCAGTTCTGCTGGTAATGCTGTCCAACTTGCAGGCAGAACCAAGCAGTGAGTACAAGGTGACGGCCGTTCTTCTGAAAACCAGGGTCCGGACCTTATCAGTGAAATGTCAGCCCTGGCCACTTGACTCAGCGACAGATCATACCCTGCCTGGTACGGGCCGACGCAGAGCCAAATGCTGGAGGTTCGTCGCCTAGTCAGGCAGCCGACCGACAGGCGGCATGGAACCTAGGACAGAACTGACCACAGCTCGAGACACATCTCACGAGGTTGGGCATTCAACTCCTCTGCGCATGGAGAGCCCCTGCTCCGGCAGTGTCGATAGATTTTGCCAATAACGTCAATCACCTTGCTGCCTCATCCCGGGGCTTGTAGTGCATCCAAACCTCCTTCTCGTCCCAGGATGACTCCATGCTTGCCTTCGTCGCTCGTGGTCGTATTCCGAACCCGGTCATAACACCGGTACTCGCCTCTCACCCTGGGCTACCTGGTACTACTATATTACATCTGCAAAGCAGTCAACCGCGCAGTGACCGCCTCCACGAGGGCAGTCTCGCGGTCCAAAAGTCCGCGAACCTGTCTTAACTTGGCCTTTCGGACCTCCGAAGGTATCCTGAGATCGCCTGACTGTGAGGCCGAAAGCTCTTTACCCTCTTTGTCGTTGGCGCCCTCGGCAACCTCGCTCTCTTTTTGTATCCGTGCCACCTCACCCACCAATTCCTCACGCAGTTGCTGCACAGCTTGCACCCGCTTGGACATTTGCGACTGCGTCTTGGCAGTTGGTGCATCCCGCGATGTTGAGCCCAACAAACTGGCCTCCAGACTTTTGACTTCCTCGACCAATGCCCTCTCTTTGGTGCTGAGCTCACGTGTTGCAACTTTGCCTGCGTGCTTCCTGATGCGTTCCAGGCGTTCACCAAGCTCGCGTTGCCGGTCCTGTGCCCGGGCGATACGACGCTCAAATCTGGCCTCGTCGCTCTCGCCCTTACCCTCGCCCTCTTTATCGTTGCCCGAGATCCTGTCAATCTTGTCCTTGACTTCGTTGGCTTTGTAAATTTGATCCTTCAGCTCCTGTTGCAAGGTGCTGCAACGCCGGAAAAGCTCTGCCACGGCAACCGCCAGCTTGTGCGTGTCGTCACCGAGTACCCTGTGGGCGTCCGTCAAGATCTGCAACGTCACTGGCGATAGCCGCACCTCCTGATTGAGTATCGTGCGATGACGCGAGCTCCGCAGCATGGAAAGAAGCTCTGGGAGGCCAGACTGTTGACCAAAAGCATGCGAAGGCTGGAAAGCTGGGCGGGGCTCGTAGAAGTCCAGGGGTTGCATGTCTGCCATTTTCTCCTCGTGCAAAGGAGTTTCCTGGCGAACCGGACTGAAGTCTTCTTCAGGGGTCTCAAACGTGAGGGCGATGGGTTCGAACGCCGTTCCTGACAACAGGAAGTAGCCCAGGTCAGGATCGCGAATGGCGGCAGCAGCGGCAAGTGGGACCAAGACATCAGCAGATGGCTGCGTGTATAGTCTTTCGCGGGTCGAGTTTTGTCCGTTGACAAGGAGTCCCAGTCGAAAGTCCGCCCCAGCCTCTACATCGCCCTGCAACTCGCCCTCAAGGCGGAACACCCAGGGCGACAACGAGATGTATGTCAAACCAGCGTGATGAGAAATAAAGAAAGAATAGCGCGATGTGACATCTGCAGAGAACATTGGCCAGCTGTCTTCCGCGACCTCGGTCGGCCCCATAGTGTCGATCGATTGGAACGTCAGTAGGGATGGGGGATCGGCAAGCTGAGCGAGGCGACTGATCCTTGATTTCTTGCCCTTCGGGGGCAGCCATTGGGCCTCGACGCCCTCCAGGTCAAGCAACACTCTGACCTGGCCGGATGAAGAAAGAAGGCAGACGATTGACAGGGACAGGCCTTCTTGTTCGCCTTCGTCCATATCCAATAATTCATCCTCACCCATCATGAGCTCCTCCGTATCGATTTTCTTCCCAATAACATGGATATCGGTCAGGAGACCATCAAGGTCATCGCCTTCAGGATCGGCAAGGAGATCAAAAGGACCTTGCAGGCGGGGCACAGCGCCTGGCTTTGATGGTCGATTGTAGATTTCCACGGAAGGTTCGGCGATACCCGCCTCGATAATGCGAGGCTCTTGTGAGTCAATCTCACCCATCCACTCGAGCTGCTGTTGGGCTAGAAGCCTGGCATGCTCCGTAACGTCAGGGTCATCTTCTATCGCGGCGACCTTGGCGACGATCGAAACGGAAAGCGACGGGATCAGAGTAGGAGGCGGCGCCCAGCGTTCGGGAAGCAGAGGGCACAGCGCGTACACGTCTCCCTCGGTCATGGCAACCCAGAGCGTCATTGGGCTCCAACCGCCCGATCCACGCCCGGCGAAGCATGCCGAGGCGACCTCCATCTCATAACTATCGGGCGAAAATGCTGTGCCGGCAGAGGTTGACGCCGTGAAATCCTGGTCCAGTGTTTGACCGTCTGCGAGCTTCTTCAGGTCGATAGATACGGTAGGCTTGTCGGTGGACCATCGATTCTCAACGGAAAGCTCCCAGAGCCGCACGGTGGCGTCCGTCGTCACCGTCACCACGCAGGAGCTCTTGACCCCCAACGGGTGCCACAGGGCAGAGGCCAGTGGTGCCGCAGTCGAAACGTGGGTGGTCGGGCCAACCATGCGAAAGTTGGTTTTGAGAGGTCCTGTGTCATCGGATGTCAAATGCGAAGGATCGGGCAAGGCGCAGACGTGGATGGTGTGCGAGGTCAAGACGGCCAGGTGGTTCGAGTCGGGCGATATGATGAGCTGTCGGATGTCCATCGCGACGGGTGTCTTGATGGTCTAGTCCTTTTGTTAGCCAATATCTGTACCCCGAATCAAATGTGTCCTACACGAAAGCCCTCAGCTGCTGCGACTTCCTCGATTGAGGGCTGCAGATCATCTGAATCCTCCCTCTTGATCTTGCTGGCGGAGCGTCCGCCGGGGTGTTTGGCAGTCCATTTCTCCTTCAAGTACGCCAGGTCACCCCATCGCAATTCTTTGCCGACGGCGACAAAGACTTCAGTGCCGCGACGAGCGATGGTGCGTTTGGACCCAGGAATGTTCTGCTTTTTAGAGTTGTAGGGTGATGCAGCGTCTGGAGATGGAGCAAATAACCGCTGACCAGGCCCTTGCGACAGCCATGGAGCCGTATAGCTCTTAATCTTTGGCATAGCGGCCGTCTGACTGGAATCTTGTCCCCCGTCGATGGTACAAAGAACCGGTGTGCCTCTCAGAAGGTAGTAGCTCTGGACGGTGAGCTCGGTGCGGTATGGCGAGTTGGGAAGATGCGAAGTTAGCCCAGCCGCCGGGATGGAAGGTGTGCAGGACGAAGCTTGCCCCAAGCAGCCCAGAAAACAGAGCCTAGCGCGATGCAGTTGACCGGACAGGCACGACCCACGGACAGGGAAGGGACCACACACTCACCGAGATCGGCTCCACTTCCGTGCGCCCTGCTCTGCTCTGACAAGCTTAAGCTTCATAGACTTCAATTGGTGTCTGTTCTTGCCAGTGCCTGCTCCTGCTCATATCGAGTTTATCTTTGTCGCCTCAACCGAGAACACGCATACCTCTAATTAGTTACAGATATCCCCAACGCCAGAGCTCATCCGGGATCGTCTCAGAAAGATCGCGAACGGCTACAGCGCACGCATCGCCACGGCAGAACGATAGCCCCTCTGCCACCATGACCCAACACATTCGCAGTACCGTCGAGCGCCTCGACAGGCCAAGTGCCTACTATCACAACAAGGTGAGCCGCTCCTACGGATGACGTTCCTGGAGACTGTATATCTGACAACCCGCAGAACAAGCGCAGAAGATACAACGACCGCGAAGAGGAGGCCGAGGCGCCTCCTGCTCCCCAGGAAGACCCTCTCGCCAATTCAACGACCCTCTACGTCGGCAACCTGTCATTCTACACCACCGAGGAGCAGGTGTACGAGCTGTTCGCCAAGTGCGGCGAGATCAAGCGCCTCGTCATGGGTCTTGACCGCTTCAACAAGACGCCTTGCGGGTTCTGCTTCGTCGAATACTTCACCCACCAGGACGCGCTGGACTGCATGAAGTACATTGGTGGCACCAAGCTCGACGAGCGCGTCATCCGCACGGACCTTGACCCTGGCTTCGAAGAGGGCCGCCAATACGGCCGTGGCAAGAGTGGAGGACAGGTGCGTGATGAGTATCGCGAAGACTACGACGAGGGACGCGGTGGTCATGGCAGGGCGCTCGAGGCGGAGCGTCTCCAGGAAGTGCAGAATAACAACAGGGGCGCTGAGGCTGAGTATGGACGCACAAGGTGAATGGTCAAGAAAACAGTGCGAGCTACATGTGGTAGGGTAGGGGAGATACCCTCAGCGAGCTGATAGATGAATATATCATGACATCAAGAAGACCTGCAATCGAGTGCCAGCATTCATCCGGTGATGTTTTGCAACAAATTCAATTCCACACCCTCTAGCTGGTTTAAGGTATCCCAGCAAAAACCTATACATATTGTACACAGACGTTTCTTCGGCCAGCCCTCATATGCGCGATTGGCTCGAGTGTAATTCGTCCCAGCTGTACATGAGGCGGTGCATCCATCGATACAGGCCATGATTATCCTGCCAAAGCCCCAATCAAATCGAATGTTGCCAGGACGACGCCCACTGCCACCAGAGGAGAACAACGCTGCTCGTATAGTCGATACTGCCCCCACGAGCGTCCATCTAGTAACCAGGAGGGTTGACTCTCTGCGAAACCCTCGTCCACTTCGGCAGCTCTGTTCGAAGATTAGCACCCGCCAAAACCGCACCTAGATCCCCTCTCCAAACAAGGAAAAAAGCTTACTGTGAATGCCCTTGCGATACCTCTTCTCCTTCCGGTCGAACATGGTGTACTTGTCCTTCGGCAGCATCTCTTGCTCCGTCGGCATCTCAGCCTTCCACTGCTCCACCGCCGCGATCGTCGCGCCGTGCCGCGCCAGCGCCGCGTCCACTGTTGCGATGACGGAGTCGACGGCTCGGAGGCGCTCGCGGTGCCGGCGCTTCTGAAACTTGGAGAGCCTCCAGGGGATCTTCCAGAGGAGGCCGCCCGATAGGGGGGAGGTCATGCGGAAGGGACCGAACATTGTCGTGTTTGCTGCGGGCGTCTTCGTGCCCGGCGGATTCTGGGGGGGAAAGGGCAAGGCGATTGAGAACTCTTCGGCAGTCAAAATTATAGAATGATTCGCCTTAGGCCGTCCGCAGTATGGTCGCGTCGTCGTCGTCGTCGTCGGTCGTCTTGTCGTAGTAAGTTGGTCAAGCCTGTAAATTTTGGATGGAACCTGCACGCAGCTGGCTGTCAGGCAGTCAGGCAATCCGCTACTCGCTGGCGGACTTTTCCCGCTCCCCTGCATGGGCCACGACCATCAATCCACTGGCTGGCCGGCTGGCAGGGGCAAGGCTCCACCCCAGCACAGCAGGCGCCCCCCCCCGCGTCTCCGACCCGGTGAGAGCACCAGTGGTGAGCACTACACCGACAGACAGCCAGCGAGGCAGAGAGTGCCAAAGGGGAGCAGTCTGGTCTCAATCAGAGCAAGCGAAAAACAGCAGACCGAAGGAACAACGCGACCCGACGACTCCAACGGCAGCGGCTCCAACCCATCAGATCGCGACGACTCTCCCACTCCCGCCTACAGCGACGACCGCAGGTGACCGGTCCATGGTCCCCCGACCGCAGCCATGTCGTACTACTTCGTCATAGTCGGCACCCTGGACAACCCCCTCTTCGAGCACGAGTTCGGCACCTCGAAGCAGGGCGGCGACGGCCAGTCGCGCTTCAACGAGCAGGTCCGCCACCTGAACCAATTTATCCTGCACAGCAGTCTCGACATCGTCGAGGAGGTCCAGTGGGCGCAGGGGCAGATGTACGTTCTGGCCCCCCCCCCCTTCCCCCCCAGTGCTCAGCTTTTTCCCATGCTGCCTCCCTCCTCCTCTCACATACAAGCGCCGGCGCGCGTGGTTCTGGCGACGCCTCGCGCTGACCGTCTGCTCCCCAAATAGGTATCTCAAGGTCGTCGACAAGTTCTTCAACAACTACGTCTCCTGCTTCGTCACGGCCGGCAACGTCAAGTTCCTCCTCCTCCACCAGCCCTCTCTGCCGCCTGGGCCGCCGACATCGCGGTCCTCGACGGCCATCGGGGCGAATCCCACGAGTCCCGCGACGGAGGAGGCGGTACGGAATTTCTTCACGGAAGTGTACGAGAACTGGATCAAGGCAATCATGAACCCTTTCTACCAGGTCAACATGGAAGTCAAGAGTCCGGTGTTCAGGCAGAGGGTAGCGGCGGCGGGGCGGAAGTACCTGTAATCCATCCGCTGGATGTTATGGAAATAAGCTGTTGGAACGCAATGATGAGGACAGATACCCCCATGCAGCACAAGTAAACACAAGGACGCGTTCAATTCGAGTCACTGGTCAGGTTCGCGGGCCATCAGATGCAGCACGATCACTACAGATGGGTGAGGAGGTGATTAGGTTACCAAATGTGGTAGTAGTGGTATTCATACGGAGGGCATCATCCTGACGCCTCCTGCTATCGTATCCCCGAGTTTCATGATCCGCCAACGCCATATAGAACCAAATCCCGCCAGCCGGGCCATACCGACATGTGTGGGATACAAGACCAAAAGAACCAATCTACACGTCACGCCGAGTCCGAGCCGAGCCACCCGATCACCAGAGACCAGGCAGACGCGACGAGAAGAACGCGAGCAGAGGGTATCGTATGTGGGTGCAGAAGAGGCAACAGCATTCCGAGGGAAAGCTGCTTAACCACCGAAACCGTAGAGAGTACGGCCCTGGCGCTTGAGAGCGTAGACGACGTCGAGAGACGTGACGGTCTTGCGCTTGGCGTGCTCAGTGTAGGTGACGGCATCACGGATGACACCCTCAAGGAAGGACTTCAGAACACCACGGGTCTCCTCGTAGATCACTGGGAGAAGAGCACGTCAGCATGGTGGCGTGTGGATGATTGACTGGCGACACAACTTACTGGCAGAAATACGCTTGACACCGCCACGACGCGCGAGACGACGGATGGCGGGCTTGGTGATACCCTGAATGTTGTCACGAAGAATCTTGCGGTGACGCTTGGCGCCGCCCTTGCCGAGACCCTTGCCGCCCTTGCCGCCTGGAATCGGTCAGTACGTGTTGACAGTCAAGCAGAAGGCATGTGGCCGATGCGTTGCGACGGACGGGAAACGCGGTCGCGGAACGCGCCCCTCGACCGACGACGATGCACTAGCGACAACAGAGAAATAGATAATACTTACGTCCAGTCATTTTGAATGTGGGGTGAGAGTGTGATGAAGTGGGTTGTTGATAAACGCGTCAAAGATTGACGATGTTGATGATGACGTTGATAGAGACGCGGTGTTGTAATATCGGAGTGGAAGAGGGAAGAAAGGAGAGTGGAGGAGGCGAGGGGAAGGCGATAAATAAAGGTGCGCAGGGGGGAACAGTTACTGATTGCAGGCGCAGGTGGTGCATCAGATCAGCCAGAACGGCGCTAGCCTGTTTTGGGTGGGGCGAGAAAATGAGGACATGCAAAATGGCAATGGCCGTCCCTATTTTCTGGCTTGGATTTCGCAAGGCTCAGTCGGGTGCCCAAGAGGCGCGTTTCTGTTGTCTGCCGGGGTCTGGGGTGCGCGCACCCGTTGGTGCTTGTTTCGGAGGGTGGAGGAGGGTGGGGCGGACCTGACCTGGTCCGAGCTCTCTTCCTGCACACGTGCTGCACCTGCCTGGCCCCGAGTTCATTGGATGTCAAACATCCCATCGAGTTCGACCCCCCCCCCCTCCATAACCTTCGCGACATGGGTCATCACTTCACCCGCGTGTCCACAACGAGAAGTGGTACTGAATTGACGAGCACTGTCACCAAACCTGCTGCTGTTTGTCAAGCGTCGACAGGCACTTTATTCCATACTCTTGAACGTAGGGGCAAGCCCCTTCCCAGCCCCACCTTTCTGCAGATGCTGAGCTTTGGTATGTGTACACGAAAAGCATGTTGCCTCCTCCAACTGCCCGCAATGTGGCTCACCCAACCGCCCCTCAGTTCCACCTTGGAATTTCGTTGCTTTCCTAAACGCCGTACCATGCCATGCGTCGTCGAAACGTCATGTCGTGCCGTCGTACTGGCGGTGCCATAACACCGCTCCCCGCAATGAGGAGACCAGTCCAATCTCCTCGATCCCAGCCCAGTCATTCCACACCATTCAACCGACGATCGCGCCGGCTTCCCAAACCATTACTGCCAATGTAGTGACACACCTTTGAGGTACGGCCCCCAAAAACAAAATTCGAATAGGCCTCACGTCATGAGGGAGTCTTCCATCCCCTGATCGTCCTCTATACTTTCGATCGCCTCCTTGACTTGTGGGCTTGCCTGCTTGCCTGTTAGCGGCGGCACGTCTCGTGAGTCACAACGAGGCACCCAGCTTACCTTCGGATCCAGTGCGAGAGCGACGGTGAAGTGCCGCACGGCCGACTGCTTCTCGCCAGTGCGAATGTACATCTTACCCAAGAGGAAATGCACGTTTGCCTCGTCAGGGGCCAAATCTTTGAGTATCAAAAGTTCCTTTTGCGCGGCTTCAAGCTGGCCGACAGCCAGCAGAGCTCGAGCTTTTTGGTACCGAGTCTGCGCAGCTCGTGGTGCCAACTCGGTGGCCTTGGTGAAGGCCTGGAGTGCCAGGCCCATCTGCTTTTGCTTTTCAAGGACACTGCCCACGCAGCAGATGAGCACTGCATTCGTCGGGTTGATCATGGACGCCGTGTGGAAGTGGATCCTAGCCTTGTCGTAGTTGCCTAGCTTCTCATGCACCTTGCCCATGCCGTAGTAAGCGTTGTAGTGGCGCTGGTCGGCAGTAATTGCCTGTCGGTACGCTCCCAGTGCCTTTTCGTACTCTTCATTCGCAACGTGCTCGTGACCCTGCAACGTAAAGGCATAGGCAAACTTGGGGTCAACCTGAGTCGCCCGTTTGAAGCACCGCAACGCTTGGTCCGGCTCTCTTGCCAAGGACCATGCATTTCCTAGCGTGCACCACGCTTGCGGGGCCAGCCATTCCGAGTCGATAAGCTCGTGAGCCAAAAACGAGAGATCAGTCTCGCGTTTGAGGTGCCACAAGATTGTAGAGTAGACCTCCATGTCTTCCATCCGCGAAGGTGCCAAGACTCGCAGTTTCCTGAAATACTTCTCTGCCTCGACGTACGCCGCTTGCTCATAATGAGCTTTTCCTACTTGTGCCAGGACCCAAGGCGTCTCCTGCTGGCTCCTGGGCAAGCTGCTGTAAGACTGCACTGCATCGTGCCCGCGGAACTGTGAGGCAGCGAAGTACCCGGTCCCTGTCTTTCTCAGCAGGTCCATGATCCACTTCAGAGACTCCTCCATCTTGAGATGATCCGGCTCTTGGGGGGGCGGCTTGACGACAGCTGCTTGGACAGCGGGAGGCTCTTTAACACGTGAGGTCTCGGCGTGGTCGACATCCATGCTATGCTCTTCTTGACGGGGGTTCCGGTTGCCGCTAACAACTCTGCCCACGCTGGAGCCACTAGATCCGGGACGGAATGCCCGGGAGATAGGGGGCCTAGCCTTCTTCAGTTCCCGGGTGGCTGTGGCACCGATAGTGGATGCGCCGGAGTTCGTCTTGGCGGCTGACGGCTTGAACATGTTGAGGCGCGCACTTCTTCGGGTGACGGGCTCCTCGGACTGCTGCCTGGAGACGACTGGGTGGCCGGATACCGTTCGTTTCCTTTCTGCTGCAACAGCCGACGATCGCGACAGGCCGCTCAGCTGATCAGGAAGAGTCTCAATGGGCTGCTCCTGGCCCTTGTCTTGGGACCGCACAGCTCGCTTCGCGCCCAGACGGTACCCCATCCTTGGGGGCGGCGCCTCCATGAAGGCACCCTCGGTTTGCGGCGCAGGTGCTGTTCTGGTCCTACGGGTTGGTGCCGCTGGTGGTACGTCGCTGACGGCAAAATTCGAGGCCGTGCGTACAGCATGCGCGTCGACCACTGGTAGAGGGCCGGTTGGTGTTTCCATGACGTCGATGGACCCGTTGCCCGCTAAGGGATGCGCCAGCCGTGTCCTGGCAGCTGTTATCTTGGACATGAAATCATTCTCCTCTGACTCCGCAGGACCCGCGCTCAGTGCGAATGCTGTGTCGTGGTGGCCGGGCACACGTGATAGCTCGAAAGGATCTGCCACCTCCATCACATTACGAGCGGAGGCCTTCTTCGTCGTGGGCTCAAGGAAGTTGACGGCCGAGCTATCTTTGAGATCCGCCGAAGCAGCCGTCAAGTCCTGCGTGAAGGCTTGCGTGAGAGTATCGTTGACTCGGAAGATGTTGGCTGCCCTGACGGTGACACCAAGATCACAAAGAGCTTGGAATGCGTCGAACATGAACGGGTTAGTTTTGAGTGCATTCTCAAAGCATTCGGCAGCCTTTTTGCGATCATCGTATGCGCGGTAAAGCTTGCCGAGTAAGCATAGCACAGTAGCCTCGTCTGGACACATCGACCGCGCAACTGCGGTATGCTTGCCGAGGTGTGACTTGTTCACCCAGCGATCGCGTGTCTTCTCAAGAACGCTGATGCCGTCGCGGTAGCGCTCCAGGTGAAGACATGATTGGGCAAAGACCCATATTGTGCCCAGGTTGGATCCCCGGTTGGCGGACGCCCTACTGAAGTCAAAGGCTGATCGATGGTCGCCGAGTCGGAAATGGCATAAGGAGAGGAGATGTGTGGACTCGCTCGCTTTCGGGTCCTGGGCAGCAAGCTTCTCGGCAAAGAAGAGTGCATTCTCGTAGGAGTTGTTGTCGAGGTGGTAATATACGACCTGGCGAAGAAGACCAGTGATGGCTGTACTCGACGGGGCCATGACGACGACTGGAATTCACGTCGAGAATATTAAGGGGGCGGTACTATTATCGTCGGCGAACCAGGGCCATGGAAACGGTCGAGTTGGGTGATGCTCGCCAGAAACAGAATCGCTGGTGAACTTCCTCGTCGCTGTTTCTGGTGGTCGCGGTCGCTGCTGGGGCGGTGGCTGGCGAACGATAGCACGACCAGCAATCAGTCATGCGGTGGGATGCGACGAACAGCAAGGCCAGCCGATGTCGCCAGGTGTAGCTTCTGGCAAGGCTTGCTCGGCGATGAATCGCCTGCAATCTGCCTGTATTCGTCGTCGTGGCAAGCCCTAACAGTTCATGCACGCTTCACTTGTCCAGGGCGGTCGAGGGTTGGTTGATGTAGTAGGTGGGGTGGGTGCGCTCTTGTTCGTCTGTTTGGGTGCCGCAGACGGGCAGTCGCGAAGCAGGTGGCGAAACAACCGTTTGGACCGCAATCGCTGCTGGGACAGGAGGATAAAGGTCGCAGGTCGTGCCGGCCGGTCGAGGGGTCGCGATGATGGTCGAATGGTGGGGCCCGGTCTGTTTGGGTTTTCTCGACAAGGGGAGAGACAAGGCACGGTGAAGGCGCACTCGAAGCAGAAAAGGGACAGCTAGGAAGCTCCCGTCGGAAGGTAGAGGGACGAAGAAGGAACAAAGGGGCCCATTGAAGGGGTTCTGTATCAAGTTTGACGAGCTCACTCGATCTTCGGCTACGCCCACCGGAAAGAAGGGACAGGACACGAAAGGGGAGACCGAGTCGTGAGGATGGCTCGGGCGGGTTCGTGGGATGTTTGGTGTTGACGGCGGCGACTGTCTTCGCGCTGGTGGTTCGGTGGCTGGTTGGCTGCGATTGGCTGACGCGACTGCCTGGCAAGCTCGCCCTGGCAACAGGGCAACCGCAACGGATGCGGGTGCGTGAACGTCCAGTGAACAGGGAAGCGCCCAGCCGCTGGAACGATGATGGATTGCCCCATTTCGTCGACAGGGGTTCACACCTCTGCACCCGCCCCGTTGCGCCTGCATTCGACTGACACTGCACTGGCAAGCGCCAGCCAGCGTGTGTCAGGGCTTGAGGGGTGCCAGGCATGCGGCGGGTAGGCTCCAGCCACCAGAATTCCTCCGTTACGCCACATCACCACGTTGCCTCGCTGAGCGGAAACGTCCAGAAGCATGTCGTCACTCGCCAGACACACCTCACGAGCTCACATGTAGCTCCATCCATCACACCCATACACCGGTCCTTCTCGACGGCGCTTTCACTGAGGCTCAACTCACAACCACCGACCGCCGCCCCAATCCCAACACACGGCGCTTTCCATCCTCGGGTTGAAACGCCTCGCATCGCCAAGCAGAAATCCCCTCATCCCACCACTCCCACCACCATGGCCCAAAAAGCAAAGAAGGACCGCGCCAAGTCCAACACGGCGGCTCTCAACAACCTTCACATTGGCTCTGCCACCGTCAACGTTGCCTTCCTGGCTTTCCACTTCCTCTTCCGCTCCCGCTCGCTCTTCTGGTACTTCCTCCTCTCGGCCCCGGCCTTCATCTGCCAGTTCGTCCTCGAGCGCTCCGGACGCCCCACGTACGACGCCAGCGGCGCCCTGCGCACCGCTGGCGAGGACCTCGCCTCTGCCGGTCTGACCGAGTACATGTTCGACGTCGTCTGGGTCACCTGGGCCTCCGTCGTGGCCGTCATCCTCTTCGGCAACGGCGGCTGGCTCCTCTGGCTCGCCGTCCCTGCGTACGGCGCCTATGCCGGCTACGGCCTCATGGGCGCCGCCAAGGGCATGGCCGGCCTGGGTGCCGCCAACAACGCCGAGGGGGCCGAGGCTGCGCCGGCCGGCAACAGGCGGCAGCGACGTGCTGCTTAAGCAGGCCTGGAGGGGAGCGCGGTCCGATGGCCAAGAGAAGAGATCTCGGTCTCGCTCGAGGGAACGCTGCAAGTTTTTTCTATTCTTCCCTGGTCTAAGTCTTTGTATCTGTCGTGTGCACGTTGCTCAACCCGCCGCCTCTCTGGTTCCGGCGCCGTCACTCGCCACGATGCCATGGCTTCTCCTCAGCCCACGACTTCAGCAGCTCGGGCTCCGCGTTCCGGACCAGCACGTGGAAGTGCTCCAGCGCGCGGACGCTCTGCAGGGCCACCCAATTCTTGAACCACAGCACGCGCTCCTTGCCGTCTGCTCCCAAGGCGTCTGCGAAGTATCGGTCGACGAACTCTTGGATCAGCCGCCTGCTCTCGGTCGTCACGTCGCCCGACGCAGGGTCCGTCTCGATGGGGGTGCGCGACCAGACGACAATGTGGGTGATCTCGGACGTCAGGCCGTAGGGCCAGTCGTTAATGAGGACGCGGTAGTCGGCCGGCTCGGCCAAGGGCACGGTCGAGGTCGGTGTGAAGGGCGGGGCGCCCCAGGCTTTGGGGAGGCGGTGGGCGAGAAGGTAGTTTGTCATGGAGCCATACTCGGCCTTGGTTTCCGTCGTCCACTTCATGTACCGGCGCAGGTCGGACGGCTTGCGCTTGAAGACCTCCAGCCTGTTGGCCTCTGTGGGAGTCATCAGCGGGAGTCGTCAAGATATTCAAATGATTAAAAGCTTACCGATTGTTGATTCTAAATCCTCCCAATCGTGCGGTTTGAACTCTTCGTCCGTGAGAGCCAGCACCGCTTTGTCCGTCTCAGTGAGCGGGAAAGGGGTCTCTGCCGGTGCTGGGTCACCCATGATGAAGGTGCTCGCCTAGCTCGTGACGCGGGGTGTGTTCTGTCTCGAGATGCAACAACAGGTAAAGGGAAGCAACAACCACGGCTGAACTGCAAGTTGGATCTGGAAAGACAGTCGAAGATGGATGAAAAGGGAACACTAGGAAGTACGATTCTTTCGCAGAACTCAAGAGCTAGATTTGATGAGTCGTCCAGTCAGTCTGTCTGGTTGCTGACCGACTGCCTGCCTGGGGACCACACCACTACCCCTCATGGCCATAGCGGGATCCATCTGCCCCCATTGAGGTGCCCCCATTGGCGCGTTTCGGCCGCCCAACTCTCGTGTCTGCATCGACAAGGTGGTACCAGCAGCCTGGCGGAGCGACGGCCATCTCGAACCAAGCTCCATCACCTCCCGCAGCACTGCCACTGCCGCTGCTGCACTGGGACGAGCAGCTTTTTGACTCGGAACGCAGCAATCGGGAGATCATCTCCGGGCAAAGAACAAAGAACCAAAACAATGGTCCTGCCCGTGCATGGCATCCTGGGCGCCCCGTCACCGAGTCTTCTTCCCCTCCGAGACGGCAGCATCGCCTTTTCGGCGGCTCGCGAGCGCAGCCTCGGCCGTCTCCTTCTCCTCCAATGCCTGGAACGCCCTGCTCATAGCTCTGAGGCTTTGTACGAGGAGGACTGCATCGCATTAGCCGGCAATCGAACCTCCCGATCGCCAGGTTTCCTCGGGGTTTGTTGTAGTCGACAAGACGGACAAGTGGGAGGAAGGGAGGGAACTCACTGAGCGGCACAACAACCCAAGGCGCATTGAACCCGACATAGTAGACCCAGAAATACAGCACCTCCGGCCGGCTGTGCATCGTCCCGACGAGGGCCCGCTCCGCGAGGCTCGTGGCGTAGTACAGCGCCACGCCGTACAGGTGGCCCACGCATATGACGAGCTGCAGCGGGTGGCGGAGGCGGCTGCCCGAGGGAATGGCGAATGTGACGGAGAGGGAGATGGGGCCCCAGATGATCTGGGAGAGAGAATCTCGTCAGCGCTTGGCCTGCCACATGCATCACGGGAGACCCAAAGGGCTAGTTGCCTGCCGGTCTTGCGAAGCAAGTGACCGATAGAACGGGGGAGGGGCGGAAGAGACGCACAACGGTGAGAGCCTCGACGCAAACCATAAACGGGTCGGACGTCAGGTAGCGTGAGTCGGAGAGGGCGTATTCCTTCCACGCCTGGGCGAAGAGCGACTGGAGACCTGCCAACGTCGCATGGTTCCAGACAAAGTAGCCTGCCGGGTATCAGTGCCGCTCACCTCGTAGGTAGTCGACCCCTGGCGTAGGAAGACTCACCTTCAAAGCAGCAGTGCAAAAACGCGCCGAGGGCAAACCAGCACACGGCGAAGCGGTCGAGGCCTCCGAGGGAAGGCTTGATCAGTCGCGAAATCACAAAAGCGATCGGTATAGGCAGAAGCAGGACGGCGACAAAGGGGACTAGGACTTGAGGGAGAGGCGTCTCGTTCGCGGCGTAGTGGGGAATGAGGATACCCAGGGGGTAATAGGGGTGTGTGGACGACATGTCTCCCGCATCACGGTTGGCCATGACTTTCCAGTGAGCCTCGGGGCTTTGACGTTACGACAGACAACAAGAATACTCGGCATTCGCGGTCTTCAATTGCTGATGAGATGATTTCAGGCAGAGTCTATCTGTCGAGAAGCAGTTGAGATTGCGAGATGCCACGCACACGCCGACAAAAGTAGGGGGAAAAGTGGAGCATATACTTTCTTGGTGAACACCGCGAGCTGGCAGAAAAGGGGGACAGGAAACATGCTTGCAGATAGGCGTTTGTCACATCGACTCAAGCTATGTTGCTGTTGGCAAACGAATTCCGTGAGAGCAATCGATGACGCCTGTGAGAACATGATATATTCTGTTTTATCATAATACAAGTATTCCAGTCAAATCCATTCACGTATATCGAACCCCATCACCAGCAACCCTCGCTTCCGTCAAAATCAACACTTGAACTCCTCTCCATCGCTATACTCTTTCAGAATCCCCTTCAAGAGTGTTTTTGTTGCGACTTCCTTCCGCAACAAGTTCTTTGGGTCCAAAAGACCACATAGAGCCAGATCGCTTTCAAGTAACGCGTCAACACTCTGTGGCGTGGACCCGATGACCTTGGCCAAACACTCGCAGTACATGCTACGGTCGTACCTTCCTAGGCCCCAGAACCGCTCTCCATCACCCGTCCATGCGATAACGTACCCTGTCAGGCCAATCCATATCAAGACTGGCTTCATAACCGCCATGGCTGGGAGTCCATCGTCGAAGGCGGCATCATCTTCACATTCCCACCCTCGGGCCGCCAGGCGCTTGAGTATGGTATCAATGGCCGTCGTGAGAAGCCCCAGAAGTACCGCATACCCGTTTAGTGTCCTTGGCTCGTCAGGGACGAGCGCATCAACATAGAGCAAGCCAGCGAGACGCAACGCCGGCTCGAGGATGTTGTCCGCGTGAGCGGGCACGAGCTTGCCCGGCGCACAGTATCGTGACCCTCTAACTAAGGGCTCCTTGTAGCGACGCTCGCCCAGGTTGAGATCAAGCTCAATGCTTGGGATCTGTGTGCTCTCGTCACGTAGCACACCTGGGAAGCGGATGAGCTGATACATGACCCATAGCCACTCTTCGATAAAAACCTCCGGGTCATAGAGAATGGTGCGCTTCTTGGCGGCCAGGGCTTTTGAGACGGCATGACTGAAAAGAACGAGACTGGCAAAGGATTCGCATATGACCTCCTGCACATTGCAGAAAGCCAGGATCCCCTTGACAGCCTTGGAGAGGCGTGCGCGCGTTGTCCTCGGAAGAGAGTCTGATATGTTGCCGTATATCCTCTCATACTCGAGGTACGGTATGGTGGCTAATGCGGCCGCGGCCTTCACATTGGCTCTATGTGCTGCGTCAGTACTTCAACCGTGTGTGATGAGAAAAAATGTAGAAGGACGTACCGTCGCACTTTGTTCATTACATAGGTCCATTCTTTGTCTATGCCACCAGTAATTTCAAGAATCTGCTTCAGTCCCTTCATGTGCATGTGCCAGTGGTCGTGCCGACCTAGGTGGGCCTGTGATCAGACAGTGTCAGCCATCGTCACTCAGTATTGGGCAACGCTTACGGAGACCATACGCTTCCAACGGCCATAGAGCAGATGCACTCCATAATGCCGTGAGCCTCCTGACCACGAAGTCTCGCGATTTTCCGCAGTTCTCCATTGACGACGCCACAAGCATAAGACTCCTGCTCGAGCATGTCGTCACTGCACCGTTCGCCCTTGAGAACAGCCTCCACCAAACTGCCTGCCACAATTACGGAGACAAGAGAATTCGGTGTGACTTGCAACCTTTCGAAAAATTTCGGCGACCGAGTCGGGTTGTGACTGAGAATGCATTCAAGAGGGTACATCTTGAAAGGGATAAATCGCATGTATAGGTGTAGTAGTTTCTGCTTGCTCACAGACATTGGCACAGAATAATTGTGCGTTGCCCAGACTTCAGCACGCCAAGAGGTTGTGCTTAGATAGGGTGTGCTTTGGTAGCATTGCTGGAATTCTTCAAGAGCCTTCTCAAGTGACTCGACTTCTTCCGAGGATGCAAGAGCTGGATCGTAGAGATATATCGGCCCGACTTGGCTCGATAGAATGCGAGGGGCGTTGGTCTGCGCTTTCTGTGGCTTACTTCTCTTGTTGCTGTCGATTTGAATAGCCCGCGTTGTTTTGTTGAGCTGGAAGACCCGTGGTTTCCTGGGCTCTTGATTTTTAGTGACAAACTTGAAGCGTCTCTCCAATGGCTGCGACAGATCAACCAGATCGGTACTGCGGCTCATTCGAGTTTGTGGGGCCGCCTCTGATGTTTGCTCGGGGCCAGCAATGATATTGACGAACGAGATCCCATTATGTTTCGCTTTTGATACCTGGAGTCCTCGCCTGGTGGTCACGAGGGCGCCACCCTCAACGGTGCAGTTATTGAAGTTGTCCATTTTCCTTGTAGCTCTTGGAAGTATAGAGTCCAAGTTGTGCCTCGAAAGTGCGAACGAAGGTGGGATATATGAGCTGCACTCTCGGTTGGTAGACCCTGGATATCCATGAAGCCAGGACCATGTGGCCCGATATGGAGTCAGCGGCCGTGTGTGACAGTGCACCTCATGTGCACTGCCACGGTATAACAGCGCGCGCCAGGAGGGGATAGAAGTCTTTAAATTGATGGTCGGACCTAGACCAATGGAATGGAACACCAGAAATACCTGGGATATGAGAGCGTAATTCGATGCGTACTTTGTCGGCGACTTCTTGCACGTGGTTTGACGTGAGCCCACAGGTCACCAGCGATCGGGTAGAACCCACTTGGCGGTCAGAGCCCTATCGAACTGACCAGCCGCAAGCCTCGAAGAGGTGGATTCGACAGTGTCAATCAAGGTGTTTTTAGAAAGCCGCGGGTGCTGAAGCCATAGGAGTCTATCCGCCTGAATTCAGTCGGTGTTGGCCGCTGCACGTCAGATTATAGCGTGTGGTGTTCGACGCTGCTGCACAGTTGCCGATCGCTAAAGGCGTCGAGATCCTTTGCAGCAAGTTTGCCGCTGCACAAGCCAGGGGGGCATGTCATCACGCCGTCACAGGGGCTGTGTTGGGATGATTAGGTAGGTCCAGTCCGCAATTGTGAAAGTATACAGCGCTGATTGCCAGCTTGATTATCAATGCATAGCAGGGCCGGGTGAGGTCCTTAATAATAAACCTGGCCGCGCATGAGTACTCGTGCGGTACGGAGAAGGTCGGCCGAGGCGATCCCAGCCTCGTCGCTCATTGTCGTTCCAATCTCGACCCTGCCGCTGGGATGAGCAATGACGACAGCGGACTGCGAGCTCCTCCTCGTTTCTGGCAAGAGTTGATACGCCAGGGTGTCGGGGATACGACATGAGGCGCCCAGGCACAGTGCCAAGGTCAGGGGCACAGCCTTATGTGCCTGGCCCATGGACAACGCCAGGCAGCGGACATCTACGTCCGAATCGGCGCCAGACAAGTTGTCGCGAGGGAAGAGAAGGACAATCTTGGGAACGCTCTCAATGGATGGATCTAGGCCCATGGCTGCGGCACCAGCAGCCCTAATGTTTGCCAGCTTAGCCTTCAACGGCAGGTCCGCTTCAACCGAGTCTGGATTGAGGCTCTCGTGATTCGGCAGGTTGAGGTCGGCCACTCGGATGAAGACGCCCGGATTGCTGACGTCGACGAGTGACGCTGCAATGGATGATCCGTCATCGAGGCAAAGAATGTCCACGGGGTTGCCCGTTGGCAGAGCCTTGCCTGTTTTGGCACCAGCAGGGTCGATGAACTTGAGTGTGATTTTGCTGCTGGGACCAGGCACCCCGTCCATGGTGTAATCACCATGCGGGACGAAACGGGGTGGACTACCCTCGACGCGAAATTGCGAGACGATCGTCTTGGAGGTGTTGGTGTTGAATATGCGGACGGATGCTACAGTGTGGCCGTCGACAGTAGTGAGCTGTGGGGTTTTGACGAGACCTTCATCAAGACTCATGGGCCCAACGACAGACGAGAGGTTACCACAGTTGCCCGCCATGTCGAGCTTTCCATCTTTGATGCCGACTTGTAGGAAGGTATAGTCGACATCAACACCAGGGCGTGATGGTGGCGAGAGGATGATGATCTTGGAAGTGGACGATATGCCAGAGCCCATGCCGTCCAATTGCCTGCCGTAAGGGTCGGGCGAACCCATGGCAGCAGGTAAAACGGTGTGCCATTCTTCCTCGGGAGGCAGATCGCTCCTGTGTATGACGAGGCCATTGGATGTGCCGCCACGCATGAAGATGGCAGGGAAGCTACGGTTTGCAGGTCGGGACGATGATTTTGAAGATGTAGAGAATGTCTGTTGAGACCAAGGAGGGGCTGGCAGGCTTCGAGCAGTCGCCCAGACCGCCTGTCGTGGCGCCGCTGCAGCATACCGAAACATGCCTGACATGCCGGGCGTCATGGAAGAATCACGGGTTGCGAAACTATTCGAGGATGGCGTCAGGGTTGTAGAAGACAGAGGTTAATGTACAATTGCTTTCAACTTGAGGTACAGATCTGCCAAGACCCAAACGGCAGCCGAGGCAAGGAACGCCAGGGATCGGGAAGGAGAACAGTGAGCTAATTCCGCTGCTAGTGCCTCACCATAGGTGTTGTTTTGGCAGCTGCGTCCCGAGAGCTTGGGCCATCACAGCTGCCCTGGCCTAAAACGGTAGGCCTTAGCAGGAGCGAGGCGCCTCGTTCTGCCTCTACTACTTGTTCCATAATGCCTACCTACCTTACCTGGTAGGTAGGTACGGTACCAACCTGGCCGAAGCAGGTGTTCATTACCAGCTCCTCTTCACCTGCCTACGGCGTATCACATACGAGCATCTCGATATCCTTCGCGTAGGTACTTTCGTCGATAGCTGTGATCATGTTCGAGCCAAAGAATCCCGTCTTGTCATGTCGCATCGTAGCTGCGCCTCAATTGTACACGAATGAGCCTCAACTCATCGTATCATCTCGCCGACTCGGCACCGACCGCAGTCTGCGCCCTCCACATCCCAGAACATCAATTACAGACGACATGGCGGCGCCGGAGCCTGATTTGGTACTTCAAGGATGACTACCTAACTTTACTGTCGTGACCCATGTCACATCAAGCACCTGTATCTCTCTGCCCGCACCGGCCTCCATCAGTCACTCCCCGAGGTTGTCTAAGTCCAGGCGAACAACTTTTCACCTGCAAGACACAATTTTAGAAGTACAAAACGTATCAGAATATGATGACTTCCAGTATTCACCTCATCGCGTCCCGCCTCGAGAAGACCCTTGGCTGTCTTCTGAAGCGAGCCAGGAGCATCTCTTCCCTCGATGATCGGCCCTTCCACCACGGCCCCGCGTTCGTTGTTCACCCGGACCCGACTATCACCATCGCCTCCTCAGACTGTGGCCCTTCTCCCGCCGAACTACACGCCCAGTACCTCCACAACGACCTCTTCAAAGAATGCGGTCGTATGCCCTGTTTGTCATGGGACTGTCCAGCGTCTCTCAAGGACGAGGTCCGCGAGTGGCTGCTCATTATCGAGGACCTGGATGCTCCGTGGTGCAGGCCTATTGTTCACGGCTTATATGCCGGTATACCGGCCGTAAAGCTGAGCCTTGAACCAGAGGACTTTGTTGTCATCGATGACGAAAAGTGCACACTCGACGGCGGCTTTCATTTTGGTCGCAACAGCGAAAGAAAAGTGTACACGGCGCCAAAACCCATGTTGAATCATGGACTGCATCGGTGTAAGAAAATTACCAGTGTAGAATCTCCTGTCTTGGTTTGTTACTGACACGGTGTCGTTGAAAGATTCATTTCAAGTCGTGGCCCTCAGTCAACAGTTGGACGTGACACTTCTCCAGTCGAGGGCTACGAGGAAGGAATACGGCAAAGCCATTCAAGGTTTGGTGCTTGGTTGGGGCGTGTGGATAGCGAGCTGCGAGAGGCGCTGGGAGTAGACCTGATGGTCCTGATGACGCTGGTGATACCCGTGATATGAAGCCTTTGGCCACGAAATAGATCACAAACCATGTTACAACTGAACACAGTCTGCTGTTTCCCCCCTCTTCTTTTTACCCTTGCCCCGTGCTGAAATCCGGAATGGTCGTGTACTACGAGCAAATTCAGACACCTTGTGAGGCAACCTACAAAGTGTGTGGCTCACCGTTGCGTATTTTCTTTTATAGCCAGTACGTATCACGTGCGATGATATGGATTTGAATTTCAATGAACTTACTGTCAGTTGCGCAGAAAGGTAGTCCAACACCGAGTTAGGGTTAGAATGTATTTTGTGGCTGAAGTATCTGCGGCCGGTAAGGACATTCCTCCGCACCTAACTTTCCCAAGCCTAACTTCGCGAGATTAAATACATAGAGCAGCTGGATTTCGCTGATTGTGTTTCTCGGCCATCAAAATCATAAAGCAGCAACAACCCCGCTACAACAAGAGATCACCATGAACATAGGTGTATTCAACGCAGACGAGCCACTTTCTGCACCAACAACATGGTCAATTCTATCATTACCATCACGGGAAGTGAATCGGTCGTTGAGAGAACTGGAATGGGCCACTGCGGATCCGTCTAGGCCAGTAAATCCGGCATCCCTCAAACGTGAGGATGGCGGCCCTGGCTGGTCTCTACTCAATGAACATGGCATCCATCGCATACTCCTCCGAACAGCGATTGGTGCTCGCCAGCCATCATCATCCTCAGCACAGAGCCATCAGATCAACATCCAATTTTGCCACGGCTTTCTCACCACTGACGACGCCGCTTGGTCTAATATATTGTCCCAACTGCCAGAAGACTACACCTCTTGCAATGCCCTGCTTTCTGAGCGCATCCTTCCAATACCAGAGTCTGCTCGCCGCCTCCTCGTTGAGAAGTACTGCCCCGAGCCTACACGCGAAAGCATGCTCGCCGATCCTAAGAATGAAGACTGCATCATCCGCGCCTATCTCGGCCGCCGTCGCTTTCGGCCAAGGGCTGCCTCGCGCTTCGCGGCTTTCAGTCTGAGAAATTACCCTCTCCACGTGGACCAGATGGATGATCTCGGGCTTGATCTACCGGTATATGCGGCGGCTGCCATGGCACAGGCTTTGGCGTTTATGCATTGGAGGGCTCGAGTGGATGCGAATGATGTCTAGTTTGTGCTCGCATCAGCTCGGGGCCTGAGCGAGGGTGCGACATTTGCTCCTGATGGAAAGGTGTTTGACCAATTCTCGTTGGGGAGCCATGTTCTTTGGGTGTTAGATTTTGATTGTTGTCGAAAGCTTTCGATGGATGAGGAGGGCCTTGCGCATGCTGTTGTCAAGTCTTACAGATCCGTTTTATCCGAGACCGGGGACAGGATTGGAGGCTGATGAAAGGCACTGGAAGTCGTTTCGGGAGGCGCACCTCGAGACTAGCGACCTCTTACTGACGGAAGAGGATGAGAAAGTGCAGAGGTTGCCATTACTTTTCTTGGACGAGGTTGTAAGGCGGGTGAGCGAGTTCAAGAAAACAATAATACAGAATAGCAATCAGACATTGTTCGTCGTTGGATCATCAAGTATAAGGTAGTGACAGTACATCGTTATACGACTAATTACTATATGCTCTCTCGCAGATCATAGTCTGCGTCCAGATCCCATAATTACCAGTAATTTTCCACTTCTGATCAAGTCGTCACACACAACAGTAGTAAATACTTTGGTTTGCAGGTTAGCATCGCCTCTGGTCATTGCAGGTCATCACACGTACGACAATCAATATGACTGGCTTCTCTGCATATCCACTGTTCAATTTTTTATGTTCGTTGAGCCTTTCTGCCTTCAAGGCATATTTATTCTCTGTAATCATCATGGATATCTACGATGTGCATTGTTTCCTACCTTTCATATATTCAAACCATTGTCTATTACAACCGTTCATCGCTAATCTGCCTCGTGTATCTTCGCCTGTCCACAACTGAGAATTCTATCCTGGCATCAAGAGGTTCGGCTCGCCGCCCGCTCTTGCGCCCCCTTCCCAGTCAAAATCGTCCATAACATCCATCAACATGGCCCAGTCGACATCCTGCATCAAATCTCCAACCGCAACATCCTCGGCGGTGACAGAAGCTACATTTGTTAGCAGGAAACCGTACAAGGTGGCCACCAACTCCTCCAAAACAGCCAAAAAAAAAAAAAAGGACTAGCACTCACGAGCATCATCACCCCCCTGGCCGATCTGCGCATCCCGCTCCGTCCTCAAAGCATCCAGCCGCCTCCTCCACCTTTTGACACACCCGAACGCCCCCAGCGCCCCGACCCGCCTCGGACACTCCGTCACCGGCGCCTCCAGCGCGCCCAGCCGATGGCGCACCCCCCAGCACGTCTCCAGCAGCCTCAAGACCCAGCTTGCGAGGTCCCCCTCCCGCACGACGCACCGCCCCACGACCGCCAGCACAGCCCGCACCTCGGCATCCGGGTCCTCCACCCCGTCTGCGAACCCTGACATGAGCGCATCGAAGACGACAGCGACGGCATCAAACACGGTACGGTGAATGTTGTACGGCGCGTGCACGAGGAACCGCGGCCCCGTCCGCCCTGCATCGCCGTCCTCGCCATCGAGCCGCACCGCCGCCTCGACCACCTGCTGCGCCGTGCCGTAGAGCCGGTTCACGTTGGCCCGGAGCGTCGCCGCGGGCGTCGCCGCCACGGGCGCGAGCGCGTACGTCTGCACCTCGAGCTGCGCCGCGAGGAGCGTGAAGCGCTCGAGCTCGGTCGTCTCGTGGCGCGCGAGCGCGGCCCTGACGCGCGCAAAGTCGTCTTCGAGCAGGCGCAGCACGGCGTCCGGCACACCCTCGGCGTCCTCGACGACGGCGAGCACGGTCCGGCTGAGGCGGTTGCAGAACTTCTGCGCCTCGTAGAGGAGCCCGAAGTAGCCCATTGTCTCGGGCAGCGGCTGGCCGCCCGAGACCCTGCTCGCCGCTTCGTTGAAGAAGCCTGCTGGTGGCGGGTATCCGTTTATCGAGGCGATCCTTGAGAGGCTTAGCTTTAGGGAGGCGGGTGTGAAAGGAAAGCGGGTCATCTCTGCTGCTGCGAGTCCTGGCCTTTCTATCTTTTGGGGGGGCCATGGGTTGAGGGGACTGACCTTTGCGCGAGAATATTGTAACCCGTCCACGTATAACAAGCTTCCTCGTCAGTTGCGGGCCTGTGGAGGTAGACATTTGTAAATTCCCTGTGGGCGCCCCGTCCCGTGTGCAGACCCAGCATGAGAGAAGCGTTCATAGCGATGGCCACATACGAAGACGACGGGTCACTAGAGTTGTTGGCCGAGGGAAACGGCCATGCCGACAGGACGAGTAGGGCATTGATGGCGGGCAGGTCGAGGGGCGGCGTCATGGCAACGGCCCAGACCTCTCGCGGGAGGTTCTGCGCCAGGAAGGAGAAGAGCTCTGCATCGCAGGCGTAGGCGCGACAGGCGACGGTTATGATGGTCCAGAACAGGATAGGACTGGCAGCGTAAACCCTGTTGGGTTCACGAATGCGCACGATGGGAAAGTAGGGGTGAAAGTGCTTGAAGTATTGATCAAAGTAGTACTCGACTTCCTCCCCGGGGAGGACTTTGGAACCCAGCGCCCTCGGCTGAGTGGGCTGGCGAGGTTCAGACGTTGGGGTCAAATAGGCCTCTGTTGCTGGCGCGAGCCGGGCCTCGCCTTCGGGGTTCTGGGGAGATGGCAAAGCTGGCAGTGGTGCTCTCGGCCGCTCGGGGAGGGATGAATAGGTTGTGGGGCTGAGGTCTGGAGACGGCCCCGACGCCGGCCCTGTCAGTCGGCCGTGCGGAGTCGGACTCGGCGTCAGCCCCGGCGCATTTTGCACGGCATTTTTTATGGTGAGCATCTCCTTCTCGAGCTCCTCTAGTTTGCTAACAGAGAGCACAGGTCAGTGGTACATCGCTATGAGATGCAACGTGAAAGAGTTCGGTGCTGCCCTCGACCGCTCACACACCTTCGTCGCGTCGTGCGCTTGTGCAACCTGTCCACCACGCACTGGATCCCAAGCTTGCGACAGCGGTGACATGACTGATTAGGCGCCGAGCTCGCGTTGCATTTGACCTTGTATGCACCATATCAGCAGGACTGCACGACCTTCACAGCATGAGGTGCAGAGCCGCCCTGCCATGAGAGCACAAGCCTGGGCTAGTCCGGCACATTGTCTCTGCAGGGAAGATGACTGCTGATGATAGTTGGTGGCAAAAAAACATACCTTGGAGTCGCGGCAGCTCGTGCAGGCCGTATTCCGCCTGACCCTTGTCGGCGTCGGGTCCGGCACCGAGGAAGCTTTGTCGGACATAGGGGTCTCTACCTTGTATAAGCTAAGGTAACAGGAGGTAGGTCGGTACTTAGCCGCACCGGGCTACGGAGGCGAAGTCGCACCTCAAAGGACCGCTCTGCATGTTCTCCCACTGACTTAGGAGGGCTGAGCACTGACTTAGGAGGGCTGAGCACTGACTTAGGAGGGCTGAGAAGTGACAATAGAGGAGCAAGAGGCTACCATAGGGTTGGTCCTCCGATCGACTATAGTCAAGGCCTCGATTGATCGCATTCGCGGCGCCCGGAACATCATAAGGCTTCACCCAGCGTCGGTGCCGAATCGGCAGAGTGACGGTCACGTGAGTTCTGTCTTACCACGATCAGTCTTGACGCCGACACTGCCACACTTGTGGACTAGGCACTGCGTAATCCTTCAAGGCTCCCATCTTCCTGCAGCCTTCAGCAGTATTCCAATACACCAATGATGTCCATGTTCCTCGCAAACATGATCTTTCTAAAAAATTTGGCATTGCATTCAGTTGCTGCCCGGAATAGCCCGCATATTGCCCCAGCGTCATCCAACAACGCCTCCCATTCTTTGGTCACCCCCCACCCAGGATATTGTTCTTGTACAAGACGCCGAAATGATCAACCCCGTGACGCCGAAAATATAGACCATGTTCAGTTCAGTCTGGCCCCAGCGAGACCTGCCGATGGCCAACTTCCCTCCTCGTTTCCTGCCAACATAGTCCACGGGTCCACCCCCGACGGTCCGATCCCGGCCCCAGCAGCCCCGGCTGCGCCTAGCGGCATGTCTCCCATGTTGTTCTCATCAGGTGAGAACATGAATGAGCTTGGCATGCCGAAAGCGCCTGAGAACGAAGGTGGAACTGCCGACGCGAGAGGCGGAAGCCCTTCGTGGGTCAGAGAACCGACACCTGTGTCTTCGCCCTCCACGAACCCCATGCTCGGGCCAGGCGTCTCCCCACTCGTGGCCTGGGAGGGTGTGCTTATATTGTACATCGAAGGTGATGCCGTTGTGCTTGTCCTATGCGGCAGGACGACTGGCCTTGTGTTGGCGCGGGGTGCGATACCCGTGGCGCGAAGCAGACCGCTGCCGTACATGCCTCGCCCCGACATGCTAAAAGATTCGTGGGTGCCCACGTCGTTGAAGTTGATGTTGTCGTACTCTGAACCCGGGTCATCGGGGAATTGTGTGGGTTGTGCCGGCCGCTTCCTCTTGCCCTGCACGTCTTGCGCTGAATGCGGCAGCACATCGCTGAACCCAGGCGGATCATTCAGCTCTTCCACGCCCGAGCCAGACTGTCCCGGGCAAGCATTGGATGGGTGGCGGTTGCCGGGAGGCAACCTGCCCGAGAGCGGTGGCTGGATCCCAGTGTGCTTCGTCAGATAACTCTTGACGAGCAGGGGAACATTGGGAGACGACCATCCGAACGCATTCCTGTGGTTCGCCAAGCTTGGCAAGTTGATGACAGAGGCTAGACCGTTCATCTCGACGTCGGCGCAGATTTGTTGCAGGAACGCCTGCGTGATGAGATGGTTTTTGGCAATAGATTCCATGGCGTTGATCAAGAAGTCAAGGTTATTAAAATCAGTGCGCGAGAGCCCGGACTGCGGGCTTATCTTGACGATGTAGACATAGACTGATACGGCACAGTACATGGACAGCGCGGCGAGAGGGCTTTTCTGCAAAGCCGTTAGCAGTGACAGACACGAGCGGACCGACAAGGCACGGCGGGGTATACATACAAACCCGGGGCTCACATGACTCGATAGCCGGACAATGTTCACGATCTCCTCTGCCGCCGTTCTCAATCGTGATTGGGACGCGATACGCAAAGACTCGGGTAAAATATAGGTTTCCACCTTCTCGACGGCGGCATGGTGCAGGCAAATGATACCGGCATGCAGGTTGAGGTTGGTGTGCACGGCTGTCGGGTTCCGCAGGTTTTTCGGTAGGCGGAACCTTTCGGGCATGAACATGAATGCACTGGAGATTATGTTATCAAGCTCTCGGTGTTTGTGCCAGAACCCTCCAAACTCAACGTCTTCCGGGCGGTCTGTTGCCTTGGTTCGGTGAACATGGCGTAGAATCTCGTTGAAAATGTGGCATATGATGATCGCGCCCGAGAACGTCGAGTACCAAGCCCCAGAGAAAGCTTCTGCTAGACTGGAGGTCCTCTCCTCGCGGCACTCGTTGAAGGCTTCTTCTGAAGAAGGCAGGTTTGTTGTGATCTGGCATCATAGTTTAGCACTGGGACCAGCAGGGTGCAATGCTGCCAAAGAACTCACATCGTGGGGATCGATCAACGTCGGCCACCCAGTAGATATACTTGCGTGGCAGTCAATCGTAAAGACACCCCAAAACACTCTGCGGCGCTCCTCAACGTCCGTCCAGTCCTTGGGCGGCGCCAGTGTAGGAGCCATGTCGTGTCCAGCACCGTCAATTCGGTGCAGGCCCATCATCTCTACAAGACGGACTGCCTTGGCCGAACTCATGGCAGCTCTCGTGAAAAGCATGCTGCGCGCCTCGGTCATCGCAAGAAGTCCCCATGTCTGGGCGTGAGCTATCGTGACAAAGTGTTCGCCATAGCCCTGGAACGAGTGAGCTTCTCCTCGCGTACCAAAATTGCATTGCGTTTCAGACATACCCGCATCTCATCATTGTCCGCATATTGTCGGGCACGCTTGTAGAACACGTCATGATATTGCGAATACTTTTCATGACCACTAGACGCTGTCGCCCAGATGGCATACTGTAGGCACATGGGGGGCCTTTTATGCGGTACCGAGTAAAAGGCCTGGAAATACCGTCCCGGGTGAATCATGGGAAGGAAAGGGTGCTGACGCTGAAAGTATGTGTTGTTCCTGGCCACATCAGCATTGGTTTGTCGAAGAAAGATGTTCCAGGACTTACATTTCCTCCATCAACTCAAAGGGGGGCAGTGGCTCCGTTAATCCAAGCGCCATCAACTCCCCCGACGGCACGAACGTTGAAGGCACCTCGAGGCCTGGAACGGCCGCATTCTGCAGCAGGCTTTCTGATCCTGGGATGGAGGCGCGATGTTTTGCCATTTCAATATCAGGATCAATGAGGAAATCATCAAAGACCCCTGTCGGCCATTGATCTTGCGGAAGGTTGGCCCAATTGGCGGGATTGAATGGCCTTGTGTTGCTCTCCTTGAGAAGACCTTCGACCTGAGCTGGAGGGAGTGAGTGAACGATTCACAAGGACTGCGAAAAAGGGGCAAGGCGATGAGATACCTAGCCTCTCTTCCAGCTCTCTCACATTTCTCCGCTTGAAGGCCGGCTTTCTCCTCGACTCAGGATATATACAGTCGCCATTGACCTTTCGACAGCGACTGCACGCAGGCCTCACTCTGTCGCATTTCAATTTGCGAGACCGGCAGGTCACACAGGCCAGAGACTCGGGGTTCTGGATCCCGGCTCCGGAGCCTCCTAGCTCAGCCGGGGCAGTGTCGTAGTTCATCGCGGCACGGACACGGAGCAAATGCCAAGGCGGTCGAGTCGGGGGATGACGGCACAGAACGCAGGTTGCCCACACACGGAAGGCAAAGTTCAGGAGGGAGAGCAAGGAAACGCCAAAGCCGTCATCAAGTCGTCAACAGGCATAAACGCCTCGCGATGACTGCTGCAAAGCAATGGGCAGGCATTCTGCTTCCGGTACGTACTGCGCGTCCGAGTGCGGAGAAATGTTTGACCGAGCAACGACACTGCGAAAGTGGAGACAAAAGCGGCGGTTTCTGTAAGTCTATGACGACGTTGTCCGAGCTTAATCACACAGTCAGCGATGTCCGGAATGGGCTCAATGCTGCGAAAGGCCAACACAAGACGCCAGACCTTTGAAAAGTCTTTTACCTACGCTTCAGCATTCAAACCCTCAACTCGTATCTTCATGATCAAAGGCCACATTCTGGAGCGGGAACCCACATGTGGCGTATGCACTGAGCGTCACTTAGGTTCTCACTGTCGCAGCACTCTTGGCCGGCTGTGTGCCTTCATTGACGTTTGCCTCGGAAAAAGGCGACAGCAGCCGGGTTGGCAGAGGGTCCTAGTTTAGTCCTGACGGTCATTTGATAGAGCTTCTTCATTTTCTGCACAGCCTTCCAACCAGAGCATAGGCATTTCAAATCGAAATTCATTGAATGGACCGCCGAGTTGAGATTGCTGAATCCTGGTGTTATCCAGGGATCGGGCTTTTGACCTGTGAGCCCCTTTAATCGGCTCTGTGGTCCTTGCCGAGCCGCTGCTCACTTGTCCAATCCTGTCAGGGCCAGAGAAAGTCTAGGACATTAAGCCGTCGGGTTCCTTCTTGAGCTGTACACTCGGACGACGGCTGTCATGAATCAAGGCGGGCAGATCATCGGTCAAGACACGACGCTGTGCGTGGTCAACTCGGCATGTGCCATGACGGAAGGTTTCCCTCCACCTTGGGAGCTAGCTCCAGCTGATATGCACATACACACCCTTCTCCTTTCCGAACCACGGCGACCCGTGACGTAGCAGCAGCTAACGTGGTGCAGGTGCTATTTGAGATGGACAATTGCCACTGCCTTGGATCCCAAGTTTTGCCAAGCTAAAGCCAGAGAGGTTAGGTGTAGAGAGGCAAACGCTTTCGCTGCTAGTACGCCGGCTGGCAGCGCCCCTTTCCTTCCCTAGGTCATGGCACCGGGACAGTGAAAGGGCCACCCCAGCTCAATACCGGATGAGGGCCGGAAACAATTGCCCACGGTGGGTGCTTGTCGGCCACGAAGAGTCCGTCTTGTTCTAGCGCACATGAGGCGGATGGCCAGTTTCGGCCTGGGTCCAAGAGGAGTCGACACCAAGGCTTCATATTGGCGACTCGTCGGACGGGTCTGGTCTCGTTGCTGGCCAGAAGCCCCCTCAGCTTGTCGGTTGACACGAGGCGGCGTCATGTTGGGGCTTTCCCTAGGCGGCCAGGCGAAAGCAAGTGTGTCCTAAATGAGAGTCTCGATGAGACATTAGTCCCAATGGACTGCTCGACGAGTCCGTGTTAGGCGACGGGCCATACTGGCGGGCTGGTTCTGACGCCTGGTTTGGACGTAGCGCGCGGGGCCGAGCCGTACGGTGAAAGAGGGCTCCAAGCGGGGGCGGCGAATCAACAACGGAGGACGGTGGGCTAGCCAGGCGTGGCGCCCAAGCAGAACAGGTGCGGACTCGAAAAACTTGTCGTCAAGCCGCATCGACATCTGGGACGTGTGGTGGTAGTGGGGGGCTGATCTTGGATCACCGGCGTGAGGCGTTCGGCAGGGTCAGCCCGGCGACCTTGTTAGCTGGCCGCTATGGTAGGAAAGAGATCACTGGCAACGCCTTTGCACCGAAAATCGAAAACGCACAGGCTCTCGAACCAAGGTTAGAGATGTAATGAGAGGAGTCTGGCTGGGGCTCCGAGCGGTTTCACTGAAAAATCACGATGGTCGATATGCTGTCCTCCTTTCGCATACCAAACACCCTGTGGAGGATCTGGGGTTGGGAGGGCTAAACCCGCCGGCGGAAGCCAGGGAGGGGGGCTTGATCGAGGCTGTGGCTGAGGGAGAGCACAATCAAGATTGTCGCGGCAAACTAGGACTGATTCGACACATGATTGACGCGACTGCTTGGTATCCAGGGGATCGACGGCCGAAAGGCGAAGATAGCCAGGCCTGGGCCTTGGGGAAGTTGGGGTTGAAGTGCGTAGAGGGTACGGTGCGCATGGCGTTCCAGGTGTATCAGGACAGAACTGCTACCTGCCGGGTATCCTGGCTGCACTGGGGATCGTCGGTGTTTCGACCCCAGCAGCGTGATGGCCTTGGGCCATACATTTTTACCCTGTCAATGCATTTATGTCATGATAGCTGATCGCGAAGGAGACTGGTTCGGATACACGGCAGACGGCGCGAGTAGGCGAAGAGCGCGATATCACAATCTCTCCCCGGCCCGTCCCAAATAAAGCCCTGTTGGTTGAGCCATACTAGGAAACAGACCTAGGGGCAACACCGAGGGGGGTGGAGGGGAAACGTGCATGTCGCGCACCTACGGGCAGGAGAACTTCGTGCCGCCGTGTCTGCTGGATACGACCTCGTTGTGCTGGTTGTTGAGGTAGTTGTGCAGAGGTGGGGTGGGGTAGCTGGCACTCGCGTGATGAAGCTGCACCATAGATGAGACGAGGGGCGACAGCTGTCATATCTTCTCGAAGGATGAGAGTTATGCAAGCTTGTTGTCAAGCCCATCTCTGTAGGGCAATGCCAAGGACGTGGTCGAAAGGCAAAGCGGCCGAGACGCGAGGCAAAGGCGTGGATGTGGCCGAGCGTTGCCCGCTTTGCCTCTTGCTAGATGGACGGACTCGGGGCAGAAACGACACCAAAACATCCAGGATGGGGGCAGAAATTTCCGACATTTCGCACCGTCGTGGAATTAGCGCAGAGGTTGTTTTGGTGGTTAGGGTGGTAGAAGGGGGCGAGCTGGTAGGGCAGGTTGTGACGCACGATGGGTCCAGCTTGGGGGGACGGACGGAGGTCAACATGGGAGAAATAACACTTTCCGATGTGTCGTGTTCGCCGTGGCCGGGGGCAGATCGGCTAAGAGCGGGCATGATTGGGTGGAATGTGGAATCCAATGCGGCGACACGGGCCACTGCCCAGGGTGCCTGCCCCAAACGCCCCAAGTACCGCGCCTTCAAACGATCGCCGCCGTTCACGCCCACCCCCCCTGCCCTGCCCTGTACCGATTGTCCTGAAATGCCCTGAAAGCCCTGATCCGCCGGCCCTGATTCACGGCCGGTGCCCACCGCGGCCCTGCCTGCTGGCTGCCCTGTCTGGGTAGGAAGAACCCGTCCGCCCACTGTTTCCCTCCATTCCCCTCTTGGTCAGGAACGTCCCACACCCCACTGATTTTCCGGCAAGGCAGGGTACCTACCCAGGCTTGCCAGGGTATCGTAGGCGGCCAGGGTAAGCAGGCAAGGCAGGTAGGGTGAGTGTGTATTTATCCCTGCCGGCTGCACCTGCCCCCGCACGAGCCACGAACGATGCTGCATCAACGACTCGGGACCCGTCGGGCCCATCGAATCGAAATCGAGACCCAGTGGGCTCCTCATTCCACTTCATTCCTACCGTCCTAACCCAACATCGTGCTTTCGAGCGACAAGACAGGTACAGGCTATCCAGACAATCCAGGGATTCCCGCGATACACTTCGACACTACTCCCTATGCTTACGCCCACACCTCACCTACCTGCAGACTTACTACCATGTAGTACTAGTAGTACACCCTCCGCTACCCCTTTGACGTACAGCCCGCTAAAGGACGACATGGCCGGGTCCATCCCAGGAAGTCCGCCCCATACCGCACCTCGGCCTGTCAACCCAAGGAAATCAATGCTTTGACAGCTGTAGCTGCATCAGATTGGGTATGGGTTTCGCTTGCTCATGGCCGCTGTTCAGCACGAGACAAGTACACCACCACAGGCCGAAATTCCTCGGCAGCGGGCGCCGAATCCATTGAAAATCCTCGAGGTCCGGCCCCAGCCACCAAACTGCGCCATCCTCCCCCTTTTCGATCGCCCTTTGTCTAGGCACTGGCCATCAATGGAATAGTGACGGGTCACCGGTCAAAGCTGAAGAAAAATGACGATGACCTGGGCAAGTACCATGGTCATCCCCAATCCCTCGGCTGACGATCACCTCGAGTCAGCCGAATGTTCATCGTTCCCCCAACATGATCGAGCTCACCGTTGAGCCCTGGTGCGTCGCCACGAGGCTTCGTCGAACGCCTCCGGAGCTACGTCCAAGGTTAGAGAAACCAATCTAGACCGAGACCTCAATCAAGACAAACCACTGTCTTGTCTCGGATGGCACGCACACGCCCTGCGGATATTCCACTATCCGCTTGATTCCCACGTCTCTGACCGATCGGCACATGCAACCCACATTCCGTGAGACCCATTGAGAGCTCTGCAAGGTTTTGCGACTCGATTCACTTCGTCTCAACAGTAAATGCTCAGCCTCCAAAGATGGGTGCCCCCAACCACAAGTTAGCACTTGCCAGTCCAGTACCCAGCAGTTGATCACCTGTTCCCACCAGGGCCAGGCCAGTGCGGTGCAGGACGATCAGCATGTCACACCAGGGCCCAAGCAAGCAACGATTCGATGGTACAGGCCTCTCCCTCCCTCCGCTTGCTCCGGCTCCTTTAGCTCCTGGCAGATATGCCGACGGCCGGGCTGCACTCCCGCCCCAATCCCAGCCAGCCAGTCCCGGCCCCGTCTCCATCCATCCCATCCCAACCTGGCCTCTTGCAGCCTGGCAGCGGCAACGTTCAAGCACGGGACAGCATCTACTGGTCTTAGCCTTGACGTCTGACTCTTGGATCAGCAGCGCTACTCCACGCCTTCGTTGTGACCTTCCAGACAGAGTCGAAGGCCCGTCTCCGGCATCCGTCATGACACCTGCCCTCCCTCTGCTAGGCTGGTCTTCCTGTGTTTCTATCATATAGGAGAGAGCAAGGAAGAGATCTGCATGATGCATCTCCCACCCTCCTGGGATTAGGGGCTGGCATTAGGGGCCCTGGCTGGCCTCTTGCTGTACACATCGGATATCGACCCTCTGCATAAATTGCAGTGCCGTACTTAGCCCCATCTAGGCAGACCCTGTTGCCAATGTGCAGCCGGGCCTTTTCAGATAAACTTCCAACCATCCTGGACCGCACACCTTCCTACATGTGCTTTTTACGCAACCCCAACCAGTTCTCATCTATATGCCTCGTCTCCCGTGACATCCTCAGCATGCAGAAGGGGACCTGGGCCCGAAGATATCTTGTGATCAAGGTTTGACGGCCGCCGAGCCGGCATGGTCTATCCACAATCCAATCACGCTGTTCCCTTGTGAATCAATGTTCGATCGCTCTTCGGCGAACAGGACCACAGGATGGCAGAAAAGCCACCTGTCATCTCATCCAAATCTGGATCCAAGTGCATGACCACCACGAGTCCACCGCCTCAACGGTGCCATTTGTGTCTCGGCCGATGTTCTGTGTCCGCCGACTGCTACCCTGACGCTTTGTCCGCCATAGGTGGTTGATCATTTGGTCGAGCCATCAAGCCCCGTCACAACCCCCCCGCATCGATTGCCATTCCAAGCATGAGCTGCCCCAAAGACGTTGCATAATCTCACCGGATATGGAACTGCCTACCCACACTGAAATTGCCCTAGCCGACATAAGTATGTGCCCATCATGGATTTGCTGCCCATCACTCCCGGCACTAAACGGAAGCAAGGGACCATTAACTGTGATCAATACGAAGGGTACTACTTGATGGACCAGTCTCCATTGTATCACAACAAGTCTACAAAGAGAAGCAGTATTGCATACGAGGACTGGCATGCGATATGTCTCGAGCTGAATCACAGTACTCATCGTCATTATTTCTCTGGCGTGAGCAAGGATGGGTGAAAAACATTAAAAGTTCTTGTCTAACACCTCAGGATGCTATCGTTAGTTGCCCCTATTACTCTATCTCACGGCCCCATCATCAGTCAAGAACTAGCAATTATGCATCCTAAGAGGTGACAGCCTGGAAGATCGTCCCAAGCGGATAGCGCCAGGCTGGGCGAGCCCACTTGATGTCTAGTTCTCTTTTCGTGACAACGGTCTGCCTGTCCTTTTGGACAGGATGGGATGGTCCTCGCAAGCGGGACCCTCTGACCTGAAGCAGGCACGTATATTGTAGAGGAGCAACGAGCCAAGTGACCGTAGCTTCGGCCTCAGGTCTGTAGCTAGTGATCTCATCACCCACAAAGGCCCACGCCACCCGATCTCCTGTTTCGTCCTACGTTCGGGACGGCTACATGCCTTTGCGTTCGTGATGTGATGATACTCTGCGTGCCCGCATGCGTGGCCTGCGGGATGTCTCCGCGACAGCTTGCCATCAGCCACGCCACGATACATGCCTCCACCGCCATTCTCTTCTCGTTTAGGCTGCTCTACTGGCATGTATTTCAACATGCTCCTCCTGTCAGCGTTCATACACATAGGTAGGCACAAGAAACACGCCCCTCCGCCTCTCGGTCAACATCATTGCCACACCTCACGTCCCTTTTCGCCCCCTTCTCACACATCCCTCGACGTCCGCGCGCCCATCACTGTCCGTGCCAGTGTCTTGTGCTCGTCTCCCCCGTCTCGCCACCCGCGCCAATTTGTTTATGCCTCCGTTCCATGCTTCCCTTGATATCTGCCAAGACCTGTTACTGGACCTGTCACTCGATCCAGCAGCGCCGAGACTCCTCGTCTGGCAGGTTTCCTTCCCAAACCTTGCTTCCCACCCTCCCACTCCTTTCGGGGAAACCTCACAGGCAAGTCAGGCAGACCAACCCGTTGCAGTAATTCAGTGAGACCCTCCAAGAACTGCCAAAAAAAAAAGACCGTGCCGTTTCCCTTCCGCGGCCGACCGCCGTCCCTCTCCTTCTTCCAGCACCCTGGGTGTCATGTCCTCAGCGGCCGCCGCCGTTCCCGCTCTGTCGTGTCTCACTCGCTGCCCCATGAGAGGTTGGGTAGGTGACAGCTGCTCTCCTTAGCCATGGGAGTTTCAACCAACGTGTTGGAGGCCCCCCCTCTCTCTCCCAGCTCTGTGCGTGCGCTGCCTAACTGTCCCCCCCCCCCCGGTCCCGACCCAGTTTTCCCTCAGCAAACGTTGCTTCTTCCTGTACATGTGCCCTCCCGCCCGATCATCAAGTCCTGCCTGCCACACGGCATGGTAGGAGAATGAGGGGGGGGCGTGGGTAGGTGATGGTAGTGGCGCGGGCCATTGATGAGAGACGGTGCTTGACAGCATTCCTGACACAAAAATCACCAACATACCCATTGCCTTCTTTTTCCCACCTCTCACTCCGTGTGACTGTTTCATCAGGGGGCGGGGGGGGTGAAAGGGGGAAGGAAGGGCAAGAGAACAGAGAGGGAGAGATGTCAGAGAGGCGGTCAGTCTCGTGCTGAGAAACGTAGACATGGTAGTCGCAGCTCTCCTGGTGAGCTCGCACGCACCCCCCCCTCCCCCTTCCCTCGTCATGCTCCAACCATGCCACTGGGGGTCAGGCAGTACAAGACAAGGAGGGAAGGGTGAATAAAAGTGACCGAGCACCCAGCGGCTCCACTGAGCGGCGGAATAGCACGAAAGGGGGGGGGGGGGGGGGGCAGGGCGAGAAATGCACTCTTGCGTTGTGAGGGGACTGTTCTTGTTCGTGCCAGCCCCGAGGTAGCTATTGTATCCTGCCCATCTCATCAAACTGGCGGGTAGAGAGGGCGAGGACTAGCTGGCTAGCTGGTGGACGAGCAAAGTACCCGACAGCCGGGCAGAAGACGCGCCCTGGCTTGCCGCTAAGGGGAGTCGGCGAGGGAGCTGGACCGCCGGACGCTAAAGGGAAGCAACACTGCCGTCATGGGACGCGGAGATAAGAATGGGACTTGTAGGTCCCTTCGTCAGTAGACTCCTCGTCATTAGGGGAGGGGAAGGGCCCTCTCCATCAACGGCTTAGGCACCGGCTTGACGGTTCTGGTACCAGTTGTAGACACGCCGCTGGGCACAGGAGGTACCACCGGACTGGTGTCATGTTGACTTTCAGCCCGTCCCGTTTCCGAACCCCCCTCTCTGCCCCTTCTTCTGCTCGTGTCGTTGTTTTGCTCGCTGGGCCGTATTAATGACTCGTTGGCCTGCGGCTGACTTGGGATCTGGATCGTGTGGTGTTGAGGTTTCATCATGATATTCGTAATGTGCAGAGAGCGCCAAAGCGAGTTAGATTCAAAAAAGCCATCATGCGGCATTCTTTCTAGCGACCTGGTTCCTTCTTGAGGTCTAACTAATATAGTAACCCATCGCTCAACGTATCGTGTGTATCGTGACTGTCCTCCCGTGTCCGCCCCCTGGGCAAAGGCCCGCCAGCCATCAGAAACACCCTTTTGTGCCATACACTGCTTTCCCCGTGAATAACTCCATCCGCATTTGTTGCCTTGAGAAGAATACGCCGCCTGGCCAGAGATAAAGAAATATGAACAATTGTAGAGTATTAGGTTGTGCAGACCAGCCCGTTAAGAACCTCTCTGATTATACAAGCTTCCGCTGTTGAAATGATGATCGAAATCAAACACAAATTCTCGTACTCGTCTTTACTGGCGAGGCCCTGCATCATACACTTCCCCTCTTGATGTGCGCGACGTGACGCTGCTGCAGAGTCTCGAGGTCCTCTTCGTAGTGGCTGCCCTCACCATCACTGAGGGGCACACTGGCCCTGCCACCCTCTCCGCGCTCCGTGGACGGCAGGATCTTGCCAGACTCCGTACCCGCCCGACTGGACGTGGCATCCGACTCGGCGCGGGCATTGTTGATCATGGCGGGTAGCTGGCGACGGCGAGCATTGATGAACCAGTTGGAAATTTGGTCTGGTGAGAGGGAGACGTATTAGCTTTGATGTCCATCGTTTCTACCACAAAGAAAGAAGGTTCGTGGGGCGCTCCGACGGGTCGGGACCGGTGAATTTACAAGCGCCGGATTTAAGGGTCGTTTGGGTATGGAAAGGGGGTGAAATCACTCACTCATTTGCAGACCAGTCTGGCGCATCAGGTCCTGCTTCTCATCCTCCGTGGGATACGGATGCTGAAGGTGGGCAACAAACCACGCCCTGAGCTTGTCTGTGGTCTCCTTTGGAAGATTGCCACGACGCTTGCGCTGTTTATTATCGCCATGCATGCCCATACCACCCAGCTCACCGAGCCTCATGAGGTCCTGGTAGTGCGGGTTGAAGCCTGGAGCGGCTGATGAGAATGGCGTGCGGTCAAAGGGGGCGATAGCTCCCAGGGAGAGGGACTGGGCCCGGTTGGGGTGGTGATAGCTGTAAGGATAGCCTCCTGCTCGGTAAGTTTGTGCAGTCTCCATTCCCGGAGCGTTAGGCATGGGCATGCCTGCTGCTGATCTGATGGGTTGGAACTCTTCGCTCGAATGCCCTCGTTGCCGCTGCATGTGCATAGGCTCGCGATCCAAAGCCATGTGAGGCAGACTAGGAAGTGTGGGGCGGTGTTCCTGGCGGTCGTACACTTCCATGGGGACTGCTTGACGCATAGGAGGCATCGGGGCGTGTGCTGCGTAAGGGCTTGTCCTTGCAGATGTCGCCCAGCCATCGTTTGGTGGCCCAGGCAGTGTCCGTTGAGGGGACAGTTGCCTGTGATGGTGTGCTTGGCCCTGATTCTCGTACGCCCGTGGAACTCGGTTTGCTCTCTCCCTGTCTTGTTCATCTTCTACTGACAGTCGGCGGCGCTTGTTGGACGCCGAGCTTGGCGAGTGTATGTATTCTGGGGGGGTCATTACTCCCGCCAGACCGACAACCGGTGAAGTGGTTGAGGATGTCGTCCTGGCGGGTGCCTCTGGAGGCTGAAGACGCAGCTTAATTTCTGGGAAGGCCTTGAAATAAGTCAGCAAAGCAAATCCTCATGGTCAGGGCGGAGGCAACGAACGAACCTGGCGAATGGAGGGCAGCTCGATCCTGTCGGTTTGGGGCCGAGAGTGTGCTACATACTCCATCGAGCTGCCATTGTCCCAGGGGTACTCTCTCTTGAAACCTGCATGTTGGGAAGGGGCAGCCATGGCGAGCATCGACATGCTGGGCTGCTGTGCGTGGGAAGAAGATGTGGTTGGAGGTGCAGTGAACTGGGCAGACCACGAAGGACTAAATCCCATAACCGACTATGAAACTGGTGGTTGAGGTTCCGCACAGCAGATGGGCGCAGTTCAGTGTATGAAGCAACACTGTTCGTGGCGAGAAAAAGCGTGTTGTCCGGCGTTGCTGTCTCGTCCTGCAAATGTTTACGGGATGGTTGACGTGTGGTTATGGAGTATCGTTGGTGTGAGGATACGGTGTGTCTGGGCCGATGTCGTGGAAACAAGATGGTTGATATCAAGACGTGACAGCACCGAGGTGGGATGGCTTTTCCTTTTGTAAATTCAGGTGGCCCTGGGGAGGTAGGATGGCCGGCGAGCTTGAGCAGGACCAAGGAGCCGGCGCACAGATGGGAGGCCCAAAGAGGAAGTGGGTAGCAGGTATCTAGGAGGGGACCTAGCGAGAGGTCAACCTTGACAAATTGAGATGGTCCACTGTGAATAGTGAAACTGACATGAGCAGAGCTCAGACGAAAAGAGTATTCGACTAGTAAAGTACCACCTGAGGTGAATCGGACCGTGGCCAGCGTGGGAGCGTGTGCTTGTCGTGAAGAAACCGAACTGAAGAAGGAAGTGCACTGCCCATGATGGCTTAACGCCTTTCTAAGTAAAGTGCAGGTGGGGGAAAGGGGAGGGGCCCTCTGATGCTCCACAGTCAATGGTACCCTCAGGTGGTATGAAGAGCGGGCAGAGGCGGGCACCGGTCGAGATGCACTCAGGTCTTGTGGGGAGCACAGTTCTACCTAACCAAACGTTGGGGGACGCAACTAAACCTGAAGAGGCCCGAGACTGCGAGGCATGGGCTGGGATGATCTGGCAACAGGTCGATCAGGGCGCGAGTGAGAAGCCGAGAATACCAGAGACAAGACAACCCACCACGAGAGCCCTGAGTTCCCACCACGGCAGGCTTTAGGCTTAGGATGCTTTCAGTGGCGTTCCTGCTGGCGGGCAGCGGGCAGCCTAGGCTGGGATCGTGGTAGCACTGGGACGTGCCAGCAGAGGGGAGACAGGGGCAGGGATAGGGGTCCGAAGAGCTGCGCAAGGACGACACGGGGATAGGGTGGGCTCAAGAAGCAGAGTGGAAAGATGGCAGAAGCACTAGGGGCCACCATCGGTGACACGAACAGCCACTAAGGGAGAAGGGGGGGGGGGCGTGTCTCGTTCTCAGGGCGTGTCGATGTGTCTGGCCGGTGGGCAGGGGTCGCTTGGCACCGAGCGGCCTTCGTCCTAGGCCCTGTCCCTGGACCCGGTCCTGACCCTGGGCAAGGAAGGCCAAGGCGGTTGCGTAGATAAAATTGCCCGATGAAGGGGTGGGTGACCTGCGTCTAATCGAGAGGGGGGAGGAGTGGGCGATGGATACGATATTCATGTGCACTACAACATCAGCCATTGTACTGTTCCGCACAAATATGCAACGTACCCCATGTTCATCCATCACGGCGGCGGACGATGGCCCTGGTCAGTTCATTCGTCCAGCACCCCGGCTGCAATGCCGCCTCGCCTGCCCGATCCATGGGTGATGCCGCGCCCAGAGTAGACACATCGATGGAAACCACCGCCTGTGGAAGGAATGGACATGCGTACGGAGTGCCTGATGGTCAAGAGAAAGAAAGCTCAATAGTCGAGAGCGAGAACGATCGAGGGCTTTCTAAAATGACCACTCACTCTGCCTGGCTCCGTGCCCTTTCGTCCCCCGATTCGCCCCGGTTTGCCAAGTGCGCGCGATGCGAACTCCTAGTGGGTAGAGGATGATCGACAGCGTACACGGCGAAAAGTCGATGACCGAGGAAATATTTCCGTCAATCTGCCCTTTGTTCGCGGCCATGTCTCGGCCTGGGAGGACATCACCTCTGCCATGATGGTATCATGGGAGTGAAAGAGGTCTCATGGTCATCCCATCCCTAAAACGAGTAGAACCCCAGTGGTTCGTAGTTTGTGCAGCAGAGTTCGACAGCTTGGACTGAACGTTAAAAGCACTTAAACGGCTTCGGGTCCCGCCACCGACGTGACACGACCCGCCGCTCGAATCAACCCGTTCGCCGAGGCAATCTTGCATTGCAGGTTTTGAAAGATCCGTCGGTGTCGGGGCCAGGAAGTTGTTGGGGGTTGGTGCGCACCGCCCGGCCAGTGCCCTCCTGTCACCGGCCGGATGTCTTCGTAGCTGCGAGCGCTGGGCATCTCTTCTGCCTTGCCATCTCCAACAAGACCGGTTTCTCTGCGCTGGCCAAAGCTCCCCCAAAAGACTACTGTCAGCTGCGCATGGACAGCAGCCAGGCAGCATCTGGGACTAGAGTAGTCATGTTTGCACGTCGAGCCACCAAGCCCTAGCATGTCACAGTGAGGATGAAACACGGCGAGGTAGTCGAACCGGAAGAGGGCAGAGGCCGTTCTTTGAGATGTGAAATCATAAAGATTGGTGTGTACGTTGAACAAAAATCTGCGTCGGCTCAATGAGGCAGTGTTTGCTTGGATGTAAAAGGATGATCCACGAAAGCCAGAGATCCTCTGCTGCGATTGGCGTCGATCAAACCTTGACGTGCAGGCCTTGACAGGGTGAGGAGTGCAGCACGAGTCTTCGTGTTTGGATCGAGACTCCGTGCAAATGCCGAGCAGACTGGACAGCAGGCAGCCAGTCCATACTGACATTACTGGTACAGTCGCTTGCCTCTGTGCTTCGGGTTGGGGACGGGGGGGGCATGCCCGCCTCGCTAATCGAGGCGGATTCTTGCGAGAGCACTGCTGTCGTATCCCGGCTGCCACGAGCGTTGTCTGAATTACGACGTAGTGAGATCATGTTACGTCCGCGGGTGCGATGAAAGGTTGAGCACGGGCAATCAGGTTGCGGCAGGAAGAGCCCAGTTCCGAGCAACAGAGCGCATTGTGGCCTGGTTCGAGTCGTGGCATATGTGACATGTTGACCCTCCTTGATAGGTATTGCCCAATCCCGCTTTTGATGGCAGCGGCACCGGCACGAGGCCCAAACTCGTCGTGCCTGGGAGCTCACCGTGCCCAAGAGGAGTGAGTGCACGAGGGGCACAAGACCGCTGCAGCCTGTTGGGACGCGGGTGGGCGGCTGCTGACGATGAGATCTGGGCTACAAGAGCATGCGATTGGTTGGCCAGATCTGTCAATGGGGCTGGGCTGATCTGTCGATCGAACGGAGACCCCCAAGATGGGATTCTTTCGGGTCCCCTGTCGAGCCTGGGGCGGGTATGTCTCCGTTGTCAAGCTGGGAGGGGAGCTTGCGATTGGCTGTTTCACAACTGTCATTGCTGTGTGCAACGTGCGGTTTGAACGATACCGGATGACGACGCACGCCCCCCTCCGAAGCCTTGTTCTCCCCATCCAAGCCCAGAGCCCCAAACCCAAATCCCCCCTCCCCCCTCCCCCTGAGGACTGGGGCAGGGGGCTGCGTATCAGCGTCCGTGTTGTTTGTGTCGAATGTTTCGCCGAAGTCAAACAGCCACATTCGTGCGCCTGCGCCCCAAGTCGGATGTTCTTGCAAGCGGCACCCGACAGACCCAACTGGATGGATAGAGCGGGATCTAACGTTGAAGGTGTGAAGGTGAATGGTCTGGGCTGTTGTCCATTCACGACATCGTCGCAGCCGGATCTAGTCCAAGTCCTTTGTTCATTCGGTAGGCGAAGAACCCGGGGGATGGCGTCTGGCCTTGGGACTTGTTCCAGACAATTCGTTGGCCCTATACCGATCGAGTCGACGCTATGTCTTACCCAGCCAGCTGGATTCGCGCCCCATGGAGTCGGCGTCGCTCCGAGGCTCCGCCTCCGTGGTAACGGTGCTTGTTGATGGCGCCCATTGTGCTATAATGGCACACTGGACGGAAGAGGCTCGTGGCGAACGACGACCTGGCAGTTGGGACTGGCTTCTCCTGTCAGCAGCGTCGGAAGAGGGACCTTCAACTGGGATCGGAGCGCGGGCAGCTTGCGCTCTCTGCCTCCCCGTTGTCATTTATTTATGTTTGACGTGCATGATGCAAGGATCGATCCAGATCGCTGCGCTGCGGCTTGGCCTGTAACCCGCTTGTCGATGAACTTGTCGACTGGTCACTCTGTCGCACTTGTGGTCAGCATACGTTCGTGAGTACGTTTCGGTCCCAATGCGAAAGCTTCGCTGGTACCGCTCGAACACCGCAACAGCCTACGAATGCCTCTATGTTCTGCATCTCGGGTCGGCGAGCGAGGGTATGGGCGTGGGGAGCCAGACGCGTGCGGCTTGAGGGCCACGAAGATGGCCAGGTCTCTTCGGATGAGAAGTGATCGAAAATCCAGCACCAAGAGCGGCAGGGCCCCTGACACCTGCACCTGTCAATTTTGGGAAGTTGTCAGAGTCACTTACGAGGTAATCATGCACCTCATTGGTGGCCGGCCATTTCCGATCCGCCTCTTGGGTGGGCAGCTTGCGTCGTGGGACCGGGGCCCACACCCCGGCAGCTGCGCATCGAGCATGCCCCCATGCTTGGTGCTGGAGCGACGAAGCTGAAGTACTATTGACGTAGTGTCCTTCGGCATGGAGGTCTCAGAAGCTGACTGGACTGTTGTTTGTGCTGGGGAAATCCCCCCTCCAAGCATCTTTCCACGTCGGATTTGGATACCGCTAAGGTCTAGGGTATAGGGGGGTGTCGCCGTAGACACGGCATGGTGCTTGAAAGGTGACAAATATCTCAAGTCGTACCTGACGCAGGTGAGAGCAAGAGCGCCCAAGGGCCAAAAGACGGAGCAGGAGCACAGGAGCTGGAGTGGGCAACGGCGCCGACGCGCAAGTGGCAGTTGGCAGCGGGTTCGTCACTGCCACTGGTGGCCGCTGTGGCTTCGTTGGCAGTGGGTCTTCCGATCATCTTCGGGGTGGGTAAGAGCACATGGTGTCCAGTGTTGATTCCTTCTTTGCTCAACCCCCACTCAGTCAGTGCCTTCCGGGTGCGAGCCACGGAGCCTTGACGCCTCGAGTCTCCCGGGAAGGAAGGGCAGCCGTAGTTCAGACAGCCCCATTCTCCACTCCCCGCTGCTGTACATGTACTGCTCAGATGTACATGTACTGCTCAGGGTACGGTAGTCGGCATGGACATCCCCCAACCTGAGCGACGGGGAGGAAGATGCATCAATGGGCAGCGAGCCCCATCCCCGACATGATCAAGAAGGCATTGACAGCTGCAACGTTCGCCCCCCTCCGTACACGTTGGCCAATGGTCAATCGGATTGTCATCCTGCAAGATCAGTGAACACTCGATCCTCTTCGCCTCGTTCTCAGGGTTACCGCAACGAACCGGGCGCTGGCGCAGGAAAAAAAAAATATGCCGACATGGAGGCCATATGTCCGTCCGGGTAAAGGGAAGGGCATGGGACGGGTACGAGATGCGCGATCTGCCAACCTGTCTTGTGCAGCGACGCTGACATTCCAATGCGAGAAACAAGAAACAGGAAACCCCCCTTCTACTCCCCTCCTCACGCCCTCGACGACGCCCTCCCTGCATATGCGTCATGTCCTGGACTCGCCCACCGTTTTCCGATCTCATTTCTGATCGTGACAGGTCAGGATTCTGTTCCAACTAAATGTCTCGTCGCATGCAGCTGGAAACGTTGTACCACTCAAGCAGACGCTGGTTTCGATCGATGCGCTACCCAGCGACCCGGTTCTCAGCTTCGGCCCCTCTTCCCTCTACCACCCCTTCAAGCCTATCCTTGGCGATCCGCCTGGAGAGTCATTAGTATCGCGTTAGCCAATGTCTGTCCTGGCCAATACTCGATCAAGACTCAAAGTGGTCTTTTGATCTCATTACCCCCCTTGAATACTTGCGCGTGCTGCGCTTGTTGGCAATATTCCGTCAGTGGCGGCAACCCGATTGCCTGGCTTCAGCTTGCCTCACCACAATGGAAAAGCCTGCTTTCCACACAACGCCACATTTCGGGACTCTAGAGAGTGACCAAGGTGACCCGACTATCACTAATCAGATATCAGTGCTGCTCCATCTCGCAATGCGCTGTGGACGGTCCGCTTGTATTGCCCACGCCGCGCTGCACACGCCCGGTTTGGTGCGCCAGCGCCGAATGCCTTCCCTGGATCGCTTCGAGACCACGCAGCTTGAGAGAGGTCCCGCGACGGGATGCGCAAGCGTTGAACGAGGCTGATATGCGACTCGGGATATTCCATTAGGGAGGTGCCTGAACCCAGCTCGCTTCGACCCAGTCTTGACTGCTTGCCCTGGTTCGCTTTTTCTGCCCATGAAATTCGCTTAGTCGACGGGAGATTTCTTTTCGGATCCTGCCACCACTCAACGAATCGTCGCTGGTCTAAGCCCGGCTTTACAGACACGTTGGTGTGCTGATGCATACATAAATCCGAAGCTAGTGGTACCATGTCTGAGCCACAGCTCAAATGTCAGTGACAGGTCGGCACCCAGAACTGGTGCGCGGCACATTCGTCACTGACCGGTCAAGTGCGCAGATTTGACATTCTTGACAGGTTCGACGGTGTCCACATGTGCAAGCTTGCATTGACATCGGACACTGATTTCTGGGACGTCCGGCAGCCTTGGGCGGCCATGGACCCCCGGACTGTAACTGTCAAACCTATCGACGGGTCTGATCAGCCACTCGACGGTCCAAAACTACCCAGGTGCAAGACACCAAGCTTTCACTGTTTCAGACCTATGATCCCTACGGTTGCAAGTGTCCAGCACAGTACTATTTGCTGTCTGTTGTGGATTCTCCCGGGGGATTGCCATGTCATTTCTCGTCAAGTTTATGGTGAAGTGCTCGAGACGCTGACTTATGATCTTTCAAGCACATCATATACATGCATACCTCAAGCACAACAATCTGGTCGTTTCGCGAAGGCTTGCTGTTGATCATGTTTGTCTGCAGCCCTGACGCCGATCAAGTCACCCCATGTGCATGACGAGTTTACTCAAACTAAGACCAGGCTGCTGATGCTCGTGAGGCTCATGTCTGTCCCGGCCATGGAACAACGCATGGGTCGATCCGTCATTGAGACGCAGGAGAATTGCACATGTTGTCCAGGTATGCGAAAGACGAAATGCCAGATCGGTGGACGAGTCAGCCGCGACAAGGGCCTGGGCAATGTTTCTACCTCGCAAGAGTAACTAAAGTAGGAAATTATCACACGGCCACGGCTTCTGTTTTTGGAACCCCAGCGACGGGGCGGCAGAGCCCGCCAGCTCTCTACTTGGAAATTTCCACAGGACACTATGCCTGGATATGGGTGCTGACAGGGATTCGCCCCTGGCGTTTTAGAGTGTCCGCTCCCCGGCGATCATCCGCTACCTTCAGGGCAAAGACCACGAGTTCTCAGAGGCCCGTTCCCACTTGTCAAGTTTAGCTGGTCTGATGAGGATCAACCGTCGGACGATGATGGGTCCGAGACCAGTGCAATTGAGGTCGGTGATTGAAGCAGGTAACCACGTAACACCAGGTGTTGTTGAAGCCTCGACGCTGAACCCGTCCTGCAGGCACTGTAGTCTGGATATATGCCAAAGCTTTGTTTGTGCTGACCCGGACGCGGCATTTGCGCGGGCCATGGATCTCAGCTCAACCCATCTTGGTTCTGAGTGTCACAGCCCTAGCTCACTGACAATATCACCTCCACCGCCATAGTTGTCTTTGAAAGATCAACCAACACTCGTCTCCCAGCGGCCTCCATATCAACAGTCCTGGTGTCCCAGTCGCCAATGAAATCTTGCAAATGATCCTGGACATCTGAGCACAAGTCTTGTCTATGCCAGCTGCCACCCGGTCTCACCTCAAGCCCTCTCACGCCGTTCCCGATGTAAACAGACGCAGCACAACTTGCACACCAGTACGAACCTTCACGCATGCTGTCTTCCTGGGCCCGGAACCACGTCAGTGGAATCGGAGGACGGCCATGTCATCGTACACCTTGCCCAAAAGCGGATGTGCAACTTGACAGAGTCACACAACGGGTGCTCGCAGCCCACGAGACTTGTACTTCAGCGTGCTCTTTCTCGGAATTCCCAAGGAGATATACACTGGCCAGGACAAATCTGCCAGCCGGATAATTCCAGATTGTTGATTTTGATTCTCGTGGGACAGGAATGCTGAAATACGCCAAATCTTTACTTCCGTCGTGTCGATCCAGCAGCGCCCGACCTCTGTATCAGCTGTAGACAATGACCTTCTTGGTCCATCAGCGTGGCAGACACACATCGCCTGAATGCGGCAATCGTGATGGCTGCACCGCTTTCTCCTGCCGACTGCGAATGTTGACGAGACTCTGCCACGCACTTGCAATACGCATGGCTTTGGGTCTCCATGTTCGACTTCTTAATATTGTACGAGCCTGCAAGTTCCCATTCTAGGTGTGTGTGTCTTGTCGTCTTCCTCGCACATATATCGCAGACCTCTCTGTGTAACAAGGCCCAGCTCTGGGAATCATGTGGCTCTTTTACGATCCACAAGTTGTTGGTGCTCCCTGAGGCTAATTCGACGGCAAGCAATATGCGAGCACATCTCGCAGGAGCCCAGTCAGACCTGTCAGCCTCGGTGATGGTATCAAATCTGAACCCTTTGTCACCGCCTCCTAATTCTGTGTGTCTATCTGCGTGCGTGAGTGCGACGTACCACGAATCTCGTTCCGCGACAAGTGGCAAAAGCGTTGCAGGTATGGAGACAAGACGCGTTCCACAGGGGCAGCAACATTATGACGAGGCGTGTCTTCTTCAAGCGTTTCATCCGAATCGTCCACCACGGTGTGGCGGCACTCGCTACAGTCGAGATCAAGCTGCAGAAGGGCACCAGTCGCTGTGGAGAAACTCTTGGCCGTAACATCGGCTCCTGGGTTGAACGAGAAACTTGTTTCTCGCAAGATTGGCCTGACCGATGTCCATTTCAATGGAGCGTTGTAGATGCAACGTTCATGCTCGGTAAAAGCTTGAACTGCAGCCAGACGAATCGGGCCCGACGAGCGCCGTTTCGAGCCTGGTTGGCACCTTCCCCTATCGAGGGAAGGCGTACGTACGTGGTGCTGCAGGTCAGTGAAGGTTGCTTGTACTGCATCGCCTGGTAGTCATCTGCCTATTCGAGGGAACCGAGGAGAGGGTTCAAGATGCTTAATGGCCCGACTCTCGATGATCCTCAATAGCATTGGGCGCCAGAGCCAAGACGATGCGCGAGCAACCCCCGGGCTCCAGGACCATCCATTTCGGCTGCGATTCCATGGGCTTGACATGTGCTCGGCAGAAGCCCTACACAAGTCCCGGTGGCTCGAGTCGCGAATGTCGGTGCAAGATTGGATAAAGCATTGTTATCCGTGTCGTTCCGTCGTTTCCGCGTACCGTTTCATTCAGCTAAAGATGCGGGGCGGTCTTCTCCGCATCAGGTATTTCTGCTAATGATCAAATGCAGACACACATACCCTCGATGTATTCCTTGTGCAGTCGGTATAATTCTGCTTTGTGGAGGGGTTCCAAAGCACATGCGAGCCACACGACTTGGCCGAAAAGCCCGTACAGGCAGATGAGGCGCTCGAGTATTCTCCTTCAAGACTCCTTTTAGGCACGAATTCATCACATGATTCGCACGTTTCAGCGGTTCGGTCCCCGGGTGCCAGCCACGAAACAGGCAAAGGTTTCCGGCCCAAAATGAGAAGGATAGAGTGGCCGTTATGCATCCCGGTCCGATGTGCGGAGCGCCAACCTGATCTGGCCCAAGCGTCCTGTCAAAATCGAACAAGCGAGCGTGACAGGGAAGATATACTGGAAGGCTGGCCGACAGGTGGAGAAGGGGTCCTGTCACCTCTCTCTCGTTACCGTCTTGTGGGATTGACGAATCGCAACGTGCGTCTCCTTCAAGATCAAGATGCGAACCTTCCGGGGGAGGCCAGGGTGTCGACATCGAAGAGCCAACGTGCGTGCGGCCGCGATCTTGCGTATGCCCTGCCTCGAGCACTGCCTGGGGCCTTGCAGCAGAAACGGCAAAGAGCGGCAGAGAGCAGTCCACCCGGGGGCGATTGCGCTCCCTAGGCCATTGTCTTCAACACCGTCGGCGCAGGCGAGTGACTGAGCTCCAGGCCAACCTCTCTCGAAGGGCAAGGATGTAGGCCATGGGGAGGATGATCCTCTACGAGATGACAGGGCCGCCCGTGGGGAATATCTGCCCACATCCATCGCCCAGGACGTCAGACTTTGACAGCCACGAACAAGGAGAGGCCGCGATGTACAGTGGCGTGGTTGCCTCCTCTCGACAGGGGTGCCGTCATCGAGTTCAGCGACATCCACACATCCACCAGCCCACCCACCACCTTGCGCCCCTGGCAAGGTGAAGACACAAAGCCATCCGCCGGGCCTCGGTCTCGCCAACGTTCCGACAGCCATGCACTCAGGCTAGTCCCGTCAGCTGAAGGAATGACGGGCGATGACAGTTTCCCACCTGGGCGGCGAGTGCAGCACAACGACGTTTCAACATGCCCAGACGGTCGAGTGTCGCGAGGTTCTGAAGTAGGCCCTGGCTTGGCCTGCCAACCCACCACCCAAGCCTTGTCACAATGCGCCCGGGTACGTCGTCGTTGGTCTGCCCCGTTCTGCTCGGGCCGCATCGTCATATCCCATCTCACTCAAACATCGCCTTTTTGTGTTCACGCCACGTCATTATCAAGAAATTTTCAGGCAGGGCATCAGAAGGGAAGAAGGGTAGGATTGCCATGGTCTGTCATTTCGACGACGTGGACCTACTGCTTCGCTTCAATCCTTGACAAACATCCACCTCAGCCTGGCAAGTCCTGCGTGGCCCCTGTCCGCGCCCCTCTGTCCTGTCCCGGAACCCTTTAGGCCCGTCGACCCCTACAGCGCGTCTCTTCCTCTGCTTTCAATGTGACACCACGCCTGGTCCTGGAAAGTTCAGGGAGACGAGGGTGGTCGGATCGGTTCGTCCTCTCGGCACAACTTGCGGAACAGGCATGTGCATCCTCAAGAATGATCCGATCCGCCCAACTTGGCAGTTTGACAGGCAGGTCGGGCCTATAACGACTGACACGCAAGACGGCAAAGCGAGGTGAGCTGCGCTCTGCCGGCCTAGCTGCGCCTCACTTTGACACCTGGTGTGTATGATTTTGCAGTTTTGCAGTTGCAATGGTCTCCATCATCAGTGCGCTCCGGCGGCGGGGATTCCTCCTGTGCCGTAAATTCTCACGCTCGTTTCCTGGACCATGTCTAGGCCAGGGTCCAGGAGTATGCCATGTTTGTTTATTTGCTTTGATATCCGCCGCCCGTCCCTTTTTCTCCTGTCCAGACCCTGCCGGCTTTTTGCTTCCGATACTAAAGTGCCGAAGCGGACGGCATGGGGCATTGCCTTAATTCGGGTGCTGCTTGCGAGGGCACGGTCTCTGATGTTCCTTTTTGCTACCTCTTGGCGACCTGATATCATGATCTTGAAGACACGATGGAGAAAAGCTCGATGGCGTCGACTCTGCAGCTCAGTCGCTCGTCCACCTTCCGCCCTGGTGAGATTGTGCATATTCGCCTGGAACTGGTGGCTGATGGGTTGGCTCGCTCCCTAGTCAGCCATTCGTTCTAAATCTCTGCGGAGCACGCTCCGGACAGGACATGCGACAATCGCTCTACTATGGATGTCGTAGTCCACGTTCGAGGCCTGTGGCGGGGGCGAGAGCGCCACACCTGTCAATGGCAAACATGTCACCGATGAGGAGCAACAATCCCTAAGTGGCAGGCCGGCCGAGAAAGGGTTGCATTCATCCTTGCTCACCCGATGGCACCCCCGAACAACGGACCAGTCGTCTTCGGCCGTCAGTCCAAGCGATATATGCAGGCCCGATCTCACGCATGTCAGAGGCATTCGCCACAGCGCCAGATCGACTCGTCACCCTGCATATGATCCATATCCCAGACCGACATTGACAACTTCTCGCAACTATCTCTATGTGCCCGCGGGAGCCGCGCCATCAGTGGCTGTCGGTGGCAACGTAGACCACTGCGGGGCCGGGGGGGGGGAGGGGGGAGGTGCCGGTCCTACCCCAGACAGCCTGCTGCTTGCTTCTGCTGGAAGCCCTGTGATTCTCCGGCCTGCCCCCGCTCACGGCGCCAAGAGGAGGGCCCTCACTCGGACGACACGGAGAGTCCCCTGACGGACGCCTTGTTTCAAGGAAGGGATGCATCGATCCCAATATGAACAACTGCCAACACATAATCTGCCAGACTGCCTTGCGGGTCGCACTGCTGGGTACATGTCCGTCCGTCCGTCCGTCCGTCTATCTACTCGGAGCCGAGAACACGGACGGCATGATTCCACCTTTTTGCTTCTTGCTCGTCTCAGGGGCATGCCGTGTAAAGACGCGAGATGCCCTCGAGAGGAGTCTCTTGGCCGTGCGGAAAGTAAGCATGAAATAGGTTGCCACGGAGCTCAATGTCTGTTTCTACTCGAGTTGCGAGTAGATGCTCGCTGTCTTTGTCCGCTTTAAGACAGATCAGACGAGTCTGCTTCGTGAGATGCGCCGCGTCAGTGGGTAGCAGATGGCAGGGCACGGTGCGTGCCTATGCTGGCTTATCTGAAGTAGCGCCGAGAAAGCGAGAAAGAGAGGCAGGGCTGTGTGTTGCTGAATCTCGCTCAATAACCCACGAGGCAAAGGGGGTGCACAGCACAGCCCGTGTCCTTTTTTTTTCTTTTTGTTCTGTCGCTGATTTTCGCCAAGCACAGGAGCAGGAGGGATATCCCAGCATATACCTCCTCGTTCGCGCATGACACCCGAACCCGGCTTTCCGTCCCGAGGTGTGGTTGCGTGCTCCTGTGTCAAAGATCGGACAGAGCATGGCAGACCTCGTGTTTCCCGTCTTCCGGCGTCGCGCTTCGTCCCATCGGGGAGAGAGTCGTGACGTTTGCCGCATCGCGCTCTCCGTCCATGTGTGTCCCTGCCTTGGACTAGACTCGAGATGTCTACCATTCCGTGGAGCAAACGCATTGTTTCCGTCTGATATTGATGTGGTCGTGCTCGAAGTTGCTTTCGGGACTAGGCCTCGATTCGGAAGATGCTGCGATTCGACGGCGTGGATAAGTCTAAGCCTTGATTGCGGGTACTCGGAATGGTCGTGGTTGTGTATGCCGTTGTTTGATGTTTCGAGGAGCTTGATGTCACATGAAGTGTGGCGCCAAAGAGCTTCGCCTGTCGTTGAGGCATACCAAGCTAGGTGTTAGCCAAGCTGACGATGATAGAGCTCGCCATGTGTTTGGATGATGGCCCTCGGATATGAAGTCGTAGCCAGGGTGATTATGTTGACCATGGTCACTGCTAGAATATTCAGAGCCGTGCAGTCTCAATATCGACCAGTTGTGATATAACTATCGGTTGTCTTTCACCTGAGGGTAAATTCACAGCGTGGAGACCGCTGGTATTGAATTCGGACTTGAAAGATATCCTCGATTACGCTCCTGCGCCTGAACTACTTGCAATGCGGAACAGGCGACATGTGTGACGATGTTTATCCAAGTCGTATACCCATTCACGACGACAATTCCTGCATACGCATATCGAGTATATCATATTCATGTTCTATTTGCTCATTTCCCGCTTGAGTCATCATCTGTATGAGTTGTGGCTTGTTCAAAACCAGTTGTGTAAGGCTGAATACTTGACGACATGGCAAGATGAGCGTTGTAATCATCTCCGTCACTGCATGCCGCCGTGCTGGCTCGTTGGTTTGATCATTGTGAAGGGTGACGTCCTTTTCCTCGGAGCATTTCACTACACAGGGGAGTTTGCTTCGCCGCTGTCACTCTCAACGGCACATCTTAAGCTCTATAGAGTCTACCGTATCCGTTAGAAAGTCTCTGAAGCATTTCCAGACAGGGCTTATTATGTAGGATGACTTTCAGTAATGCAGTGTCCCTGCTCGATGTCAGAGCATGGGTCGAGCAGAGTGAATGGGTCTTCCGCACCAGATCCGCAGATAAGTAGATGATATGTTTCCGGGGGGAAACATCCAAACTCTAGCCCTCCGCAGCTAGAAGGGCCCTCTACAGTTCTTATGTACACGTTCTCGTTGTCCTAGGCCCCTGACCAGCCCCCTGTTCCGTGGCTCCGTAGGGGCCTCCTGACACTCAAGACCCGCTGGAGAAGCCTCTGAGGAATAGCATGAGGGTTGTGCGTCTTATCTTCATTGTCAACACTGCTCTCCTATATTCTTGCACTGCTCAGGACGTCGGGCAATGGGTGTAACATACGTGGGACGACAAGCGTCGTAGCGATTGACATGCGGAGCCTGCGTCAACAGTCCGCTGGTCAAAGTTGCCCTGCGGATATCCGTCTACAATATTGTTACTTATGGACACAGAGACCAACTCCAAGATCATGGAAGAGTTCAATCTAGGCTGTAGGTGTGATACTTAGAAACCCTAGGTGAGTTGTTCTGCCTTGCAGGCCAAGATAGTCCAAGAGCCTATTAGTTCTACCTCCAGACATGAACGTCACCTGAGCTGCATATCCCAAGTGGAAGGAGTGCGAAATGTCCCCCGCAAACATAGTGGCCGTCTACAATGTCATTTGTCTTCTGCAAGAAGAAGTCTCAAACATGAATGTGTTTATCAAGTTGGCAATTTGTCCTCATCACAGCATTGTGATGCTTGCAGAGACTTGCCCGGGAAAACGAACTCGTTGCAGTCTGGGTCTGAAGCTAGTCACACGTTCCAAGCATCGCAAGACATCGATAGAATCGTTTCGTGGGCTTTACTCGGTCTCTCCGATGCTCCAATCGAAAACGAGATCTGTCTTCAGACATGGCGTTGACTTGGCTGAAAAAGATTCGGTAGGGAAATGACGGTCAGAGGGGTCAATGTGGAATCGACTGTCATGATATGTATCTGCACGGCTCTTGACGCGCAGCAAGATGATGGCCCGGCCGTCTCTTCATCCCACCATATCGGTTGTTCTGGAATATCGCCGGATTCAACATCACCTTCTCCCTCCGTTCGACAACCAATGTAAGTGAACTGGCCAATAGCACCTTGGACATGGCCGTAGTAATAAGGTAAGAGCTTAGAGAATGATCTGGATGTTCTCAGTTCGTATCGGGGAAGCTGTTGAGGCAATTTCTCATGACAAAGATGACGATTCACGGAGCTATGAGCCAAGTAATCCTATCAGCTCTTCATTTCCAAGTTAGAACGATGGAGCTTCATGTACTTGACCAGGCCCACATTGATGTATACTGTGCCTTGAAGCTACCACTGTGCCTTGGAGCTACTCACGCCTCATTCATTGCCAGTCTGAGAACAGAATCGCGGATAGGCCAGCAGGTGAATCCAGCACTTATTAGGTGCCACTCGGAAGCTCACTCGCCAAGGTTTGAAAGGTGGATGGAAACAACCCTGTCACCGGGGAGCACTGATATGAACAACTCAAGGTCCGATGGAAAACCTTGATTTCGTTTTTGAACGAGGAGAACAGGATGCATTGTCACAACGTTGGATTCTCACGTTCTACATGGAACTACGCTGAGGACTTTCTTCGTGAAAGCATGCCCCTCCGATCAAGATACCCTGCACAGCGCGCGTTGATCGGGCTTAGCGCGGGACAGCACCAGCCACGTGGCTCGGCCTGTCATTCCAGGGGGAGCTGGTGACTGTTCGACAGGCGACCTCAGGGGACGTGCCCACTGGGGGGCCTCGGACTGTCACTACCCATCTGCCAACAATCAACCTCACTCAGCCATACCTGACCTCGAGCATCTCACCCTGCAGCTCAACAGCCAGCGGCAAGATTGACTCGAGAAATTCAAGGACTGACCGCCATGAAGCAGAGGGTCACGTTCATCCACAAGACGGGCGGTGGCATCAACCCTGAGAGTCTCGACATCGGCCAGCATGGCATCAAGGGGCCTGACCTCGAGGCTGTGCGGGAGGACAGATTCACCTGGGGCATCGATGAACTCCCCAACGCCTTCAAAGAGCTCGCCCGCGACTCCAAAGCCTTGCATGTCCGATGGGTCAGCTCTGTAGCCTACACGACTGTGAGCCCTCTCATCTCCAGAGCATCTCCGGGCTTGCACATCTTCTACACGCCGGCCAAGGGACAGAGCGCGAATGGGTGAGTGTTCTTGGCCACAGTCAAGTCGTGGAGCGTGCTAAGAAGAACCCCAGGCAAGCGATATGCGCCGCCAAGACGAACATCTTTGGAGGAGACAGTGTGGACTTGTGCCGGGACAATGACGTGAGTTCCATCGTGATGGCTTCATCATCAGCGTATCTGACGCCGAGTTAGACCTTCGTCCAGTGGTCCACAGCCACGCACCCACAAGCTCCTGCGCTTCAGTACTATGAGTTGATAGAGGATATTGCTCCTTTTGTCGACTTCATTGCTCAGCACTGCGCGCCGTCGGACGCTGCCTGCACATCTAGGGCGAGCACCTTGAGCACTGCCGCCACCATCGACATAGCATGGGACATGACCTCGGCGTCCCTCAAAGTGACCGCACAGTGGCCTCACGGGTCCCAGCCGCTCTCTGTCGCGTCGACGCCGGGCCACCGCACCGAGGTAGGCATCCTCGGCCTCGAACCCTCGGCACAGGCCGAAGCGCACGAGCTCGGCATCTCTGGCGCCCTGACCGTCCTCGGCACGGGAAAGGGTCCATCACCCGTCATGTTCGCCTTTCCGACGCGGCACCGCCAATCCGGCGACAGCTTCACATCCGGCTTTCTCCCGCCGACAGGCCTGCATCCGACGCTGCAGCTCTCCCTGACCGGCTCCCAGCCGCCCGCGGACCAGGAGGAGGGCAGCTGCACGCTCAACGCCTACTTCACGCTGCCCAAGACCATCTTTGCAGACCGCTACCAGCTCTCGGACGACCTCTTCCTGGCGTCCAAGAACCTCACGGCGCTGCGCCACTCGACGTCGCCCGTCGACCTCGAGGCCCCGGCCTACGCTACCAAGGTCTGGGGCTCCAGCATCCTGCTCGAGCTCGCGCCGCCTGCACGGGCCGCGGCCTGGACGGCAGAGGTGCCGCTGCACCTGCGCTACCTGGCGCCGAACACGGAGGGGTACGCCGACATTGGCGTGCCGTACCCGGCCGTGTTCTGGGCGTGTGATGTCGGCGAAGGCGTCGAGTTCCCGAGCACGCCTTTCGCGCGGGCCAATCTGGGGTACGACGCCTTGTTCGGGCCCAAGACTGTGTTCTGGCACGTGGAGCCGAGACCGCGCGCTGGCAACCGGCTGCTGAGCGATGTGAGGGTGCCTGTGCTCGACGCGGATGATGCGCCGTGGGTGCGTGTCGGCACGGCGGCGGCCGTCGTGCTGGGCTTCGGATGGGTGCTCTGGGTGCTTGTGCGGGCGTTCCTCACGACGGGGCACAGCCGACAGACGGTGAGCGCCAAGAAGACGCAGTGATGGCGGCGATTTGCT